>NC_057803.1:405145349-405368746 GCF_018294505.1 Triticum aestivum
TTTATTTGTGTTTAAATATGTTCAAACTTGTTTAAATTATAATAGTAATATTTTTTATAAAAATAGTAAAAAAAATTTAAAAAATATGTTCAAAAAGTGCAGGTGCGGGGGGCCGGGTGCTCCGGCGGTGGAGCGGGGGAGGGTTGCGATGGGTGGAGCTGGCGGGGGAGGGTGCGGGTGCGAACAAGATGGAGGGGGATCGAGATCGAGATGGAGGGGGAATCGAGATCAAGTGTCCTCATGAATTCAAAAAGTGCCCATGAAATTTAAAAATATTCATGATATCAAAAGGTGCCCATGAAATACAATCGAGAAATGAAGACTACGATTTAAATACAATCGGTCTTAGCTAGCTATCTGTTCACAATCTTCTTGCCCTTCTTTTTCGCAAACGGAGTTCTTCTATGGAACGGACGTCCTTTAGGTAGGGTGGTCCTGCTTCTTCTTGTGGTGTGTGCTGCTACTTCATCGTCGTCGTCATGTTCGATCTTCGGGTCGCCGTACTTGTCGAAGTCTTGCTCATTGGCTTTGGCGGGTCGGTAATGAAGAAGCATTGGTCCACTTGGGAAGCCAGTACCCATGGCTCATTTTTCGCGGGGACGTTTGCGCCCGCGGTCTTGGATTTGGCTTTGGGTATAACCATGGTGGTGAAATACCGGTCTTCTTTTATGACGTTTTTGGCCCATCTGACACGGAACATCGGGACCTTCTCTCCAGCGTAGCTCGGCTCCCAGATCTCCTCGATCCTTCCGTAGTATCTGTCCTTGTCGTTACCGGTGTAGGATTCCATCGTTACCGCGGAGTTCTGATAACCATCGCTCTTCATGTCCTTGTCCTCGGTGTAGAATGTGTAGCCGTTGATATCGTACGCCTCATAGGTCATCAGGTTGTGCTCGGCGCCCTGTGACAAGGCGAATATGAGTTGTTCTTCCGCGGAAGAATCCTCATGTAAAGGGTACGACAGAAGCTTCTGCTTGAACCAACGCGTGAAACATGAGTTGTGCTCTTTGAGTATATCTCCGTCCGTCCTCTGTTTGCCTCAGTCATTGTACGTCTTCTAAATAAAGGTTTTGTGCTCTACCACCCAAGGATCGACCACGTCTATGTGTTGTAGCGCGACTAGGTTTGCTCTTTCAAAGTCGGCGAGTCGACCCTCGAAGTCGACATGCATTTCGCGGCAACCCTCATGGTGACCCCATCCAGCGAGCCTGCCGAGGTGCCTGTTGACGGGCAGACCAACGGGGTTCTCGATGCCTAGATAATTCGTGCAGTAGGAGATGCACTCTTCGGTCAGAAAGCCCCTGGCTATGCTTCCCTCTGGACGTGACATGTTGCGAACGTATCCTTTGATGACACCATTCATCCTTTCGAACGACATCATGCTGTGCAGGAACGTCGGCCCGAGTTGGATGATATCCTCCACTATATGGACTAGCAGATGCACCATAACATCGAAGAATGCGGGCAGGAAGTACATCTCAAGCTCGCATAGTATCACCACGGTCTCTTCCTGTAGCCTTCTGAGTTACCTCACGCCAATCGACTTCCGAGAGATGACGTCGAAAAAGTTGCATAGGCCAAATAGCGTTTTCACGGACGTGCGCGTCCATGATCCCACGGATTGCAACTGGAAGTATCTGCGTCATCAGCACGTGACAGTCGTGAGACTTCATCCCGCTGAACTTCTGCTTCGCTGGGTCTAAGTATCTGATTATCTTCCCCGCGTAACCGTAAGGAAGTTTTACTCCTAGGAGGCAGGTGAAAAACTGCTCGATCTCGTCCTGACTTAGAGTGAAGCACGCGGGAGGGTAGTCATTTCCGGTCTTCTTGGCCTTTTTGCCTTTGCGACGACTTTCCGTGTCCTGCTTCGCCTCATCATCATCATCATCATCATCATTAGCGTGAAGCTCCTGCCTGATGCCCATTGATTTCAAGTCTGCCCTTGCTTTCGGCCCATCTTTGGTCCTCTCTGGCATGTTGAGCAGGGTACCAAGCAGACTCTCGCACACGTTCTTCGTGATATGCATGACATCAAGGCTGTGAGGCACACGGTGGATCTTCCAGTACGGCAAGTCCCAGAAAACAGACCTCGTTTTCCATACCTTCAGCAGCGGCTCTGGCGCCTTTCGCTTCTTTCCCGGCAGTGGGCAGTCTTTCCAATTTTTCAACAGCTTGTCTATTTCCTCGCCGCTCCTCGTACACGGGCGTTTTCGGGGTTCGGTTTCACCATCTAACAGATCCTTGCGTTTCCTCCATGGGTCATCGTCGTGAAGCCACCTTCGATGTCCCATGAACACGGTTTTCGAAGACCCGGGATCTCTATCTAGCTGGCGATACATTGTGTCATCCATGCACCTTACGCATCCAGAAAATCCGTGGACTACCTGCCCCGCGAGATATCCGTAACCGAGATAGTCGTGCACCATCGTGAGCAGTGCGGCTCTCATAGGGAAATACTCTTTCTCTGCGGCATCCCACGTATTGGCTGGCGTTTTCCACAGCGTGTCAAGCTCCTCTTTCAGCAGCCCCAGATACAGATTGATGTCGTTCCCTGGTTGTTTCGGCCCTTCAATTAGCATACTCATGTGAATGTACTTCCTCTTCATGCACAACCAGGGGGCAAGGTTGTACATCCACACAAACACAGGCCAGGTGCTATGTGTGCTTCTCTGGCTGCCAAACGGATTGACTCCATCGGTGCTCGCGCCCAGCACGATGTTCCTTGGATTGTTCCCAAATACTGGGTATTCGAAGTTCAACGCTTGCCACTGGCTCGCATCCTTAGGGTGACTCAGCATCTTGTCTTTTTTATCTATCTCCGGATCATTTGCGTGCCAACGCAGGAGCTTTGCTACCTTAGGGTTCGCGAAATACCGCTGCAGACGAGGAGTGATCGGAAAGTACCACACCGATTTTCGAGGAGCTTTCTTACTCTTCTTGTATCGAGTGACGCCGCACACTGGACATATGGTAGACTCCGCGTGCTCGTCCCGATAAATGATGCAATTGTTCATGCACACATGGTATTTCACGTGTGGTAAATCCAGAGGACACACGATTTTCTTCGCCTCCTCGAAACTGGTCGGGCACTTGTTCCCCTTGGGAAGACGTTCGTGCCAGAATGACATGTTCTCGTCGAAGCATGCGTCGGTCATTTTGTGTTTTACCTTCATCTCCAGAGCCATGAGCGTTACTTTCAGGCAGGTATCCTCGGGCCTGCATCCTTCATACAATGGAGTAACCGCGTCTATCTCCAGTTGATCCAGCTTGGCTTTCTCTCGGGCGGCAGCTCTTGCGTTATCCGTCCGCTTGAGAAGCAGCTCTTGAATATGAGGGTCCTGCACCCAGCCTCCATCATCGTCTGCTCCGGCATCTTCATCTTCATGATCATTCCCTTCGTCTTGATCTTCCTCATCATCATGTACGACATCTTCTACATGATGACTGTGTACAACATCACCATCGTGATCATGTCCTGGAGATTCTTCGTCTTCTCACCCGCCCTTGCCGCGGTGGTACTTGTCTTGTTGCCCTTCCTCATTTCTTGCCCGGCCCCGGCCATGGACGCCTTGATAGTCATCTTCATCACCTTGCCACCGATAGCCATCCATGAAACCACGCAAGAGCAGGTGGTCCCGCACCTGCCTGGAATCCGGGTCCGCAATAAGGCTCTTCAGCTTGCATCTTCGACATGGACATCTTATCTCCGTCTCGTTCTTTTGAAGCATCTCGGCCTTAAACCTATTCACGATGCCTTCAGTCATCGTGCGGACCATGGTCGCCTGCGGGGTAGAGCAAAACGATATGTTAGAACCAAGAAAAAATTTGGCATGACCTTCCCTAAAATTAGGACCAAAAAGAATGCATAGTGCCAAAGTTCTCGCCGAAACAGAAATGAATCAAAACATTCCGGCAAAATATTGGCAACTATCGCATATTTCAAATACCGGTACCTTCAAACACAAACATATATGCAACACCACAAACACATGCAACACCACAAACATACATAGATCTAGCTAGGCCACAAAAAGTGCATGTGCACGTTGTTGGAGCGAGCTAGGGAGAAAAAAAAGTAGATCTATATCATGAAGATAGCTTTCCCTTACTTACCTATCAAAAAAAGGTAATTTCACCACTTAATTTTGTTGAATCTATGGTGGAAATGAGGTGAGGAGGAGGAGATGGCCGAAAGCTTGGACAAGGAGGTGGATGGAATGAAGTGGGGAAAGTGAGTGGGTAGGTGTGGGCTGTCCAAAATATCTTGTTGGTCCCAGGTTACTAATGGCGCACCGTAGGAAATTGCGCCATTAGTAACCCTGGTTACTAATGGCGCATCAGCCTACGGTGCGCCATTAGTAGTTTTGCAAAAAAGTAAAAATAATAAGTATATATACTAATGGCGCATCTCCTCTGAGTGCGCCATTACTAGTTTAAACTAGTAATGGCGCACTGTGCCACGATGCGCCATTAGTAGTTTTGCAAAAAAAAGAATAAAACAAAATTTACAGTAATGGCGCACTGCCTGCTTAGTGCGCCATTAGTAGTTATAGATAGTAATGGCGCATTATGGACCCGATGCGCCATTACTATGTATGGGAAAATGGAAAAAAATTCATACTAGTGGCGCACCCTGTTTACGGTGCGCCATTAGTGTCTTCCACACTAATGGCGTATCACAAACAGGTGCGCCATTAGTATATAGTAGTGGTGCACTGCTTCCACGGTGCGCCATTAGAATCAATCCTATCTATAGCCCTTTTCCTAGTAGTCGTCACCAAGAGCCTCATCGACGGCAGCGCCGGCTTCAATGTACTCTCCGTGGAGGCTTTTACTCTCCTTCATGTACCGCTGGAGTGGCTCCGCCCCAGCAAGCCCTTCTCCGGAGTCGGCAGGGGCTCCTCCAACCCCTCGGGGCAGATCCGTCTCCCCGTGAACTTCGGCACGCGCGAAAACTACCGCACCGAGCTAATCGACTTCGACATTGCACGCATCAGCTTACCGTACAATGCCATCCTCGAGTACACGGTGCTTGCTCAGTTCATGGCAGCTACCCATCCTGGCTACAACCTCATGAAGATGCCAGGAAGCAAAGGCGTCCTCAAACTCGCCTTCAGGGCCACAACGGCAGCTTGCCCGACCGACAAGGCCGTGCCCAGGACCAAGAGTGCTACGCCGACCAACAAGAAGCAGCTATTCACTTAAGGTCAAGCCAAGACGAAGCAGATACCGGTCGACGCGGACGAGGCCTCTGGCACCACCTTTACTATAGGCGCCGACCTCGCCCCAGATCGAGAAAGGAAGTTGGTGGACTTTTTGCTGGCGAACAAGGAAGTATTCGCCTGGGAACCCAAGCAGCAGGCTGGGGTTCCGTGAAGAGTGATCGAGCATCATCTGAGGGTATGCCCCAACGTGCGCCCTGTGAAGTAGAGGGCATGGAAGCAGTTCACGGAGAAGCAGTCCTTCATCATTCAGGAAACCCGCAAGCTGGAGGCAGCGGGTGTTATTCGCGAAGTCTGTTACCCAGAGTGGCTGGCGAATCCGGTCGTCGTACCGAAGAAAGGAAGGAAGGAGCGCATGTGTGTCGACTTCACCAACCTCAACAAGGCTTGCCCTCAAGACCCATTCCCGCTGCCGCGCATCGACCAGATTGTCGACTCCACCGCCGAGTGTGATCTGCTATGTTTCCTCGATGCGTTCTCAGGCTACCACCAGATCAAGATGGCGGTGGAAGATGAGGAGAAAACATCTTTCCTGACCCCATGCGGGGTATACTTCTACACTTGCATGCCATTCAAACTGCGCAATGCAGGAGCGACCTTCCAGCGACTGATGCACATCACCTTGGGGCGGCAGCTTGGGTTAACGCTGAGTCCTACGTCGACGACATTATGGTGAAGTGTCGGGAGGCAAGAACTTTGATTCACGACCTGGAGGAAACTTTCGCGAGACTGCACCAGGAGGACCTGCGGCTCAACCCGGAGAAGTGCGTGTTTGGTGTTCCTTCCGGCAAGCTGCTGGGCTTCCTCGTGTCCCATAGGGGGATCAAGGCCAATCAGGAGAAGGTCGAAGAAATCGAAGGCATGAGCCCACCACAAAACCTCGAGGAGATGCAGAAGCTTGTAGGCTGCGTGACTTCGCTGGGGTGCTTCATCTCCAAGTTGGGGGAGCGCGGCTTGCCATTCTTCAAGCTGATGAAGAGGAAGGGCCCATTCGAATGGACCCCGGAGGCCGAGCTAGCATTTCAAGACCTGAAGAGATATCTGACCAGCCCGCCGGTGATGGTGGCGCCTCATCCTCGTGAGCCCTTGGTACTATACATGTCTGCCACGCCCCACTCTGCTAGCGCGGTGTTGGTGGCCCTTAGGGAGGAGCCCCAGGTAAAGGACCCGTCAAGTGGAGTCGCCAAGCCGGATGAGGCAGCTCAGCACCGCGGTGATGCTCCTGTGACAGTGGCTGCCCCGGCTAGTCATCAAGCTCCAGAAGACGGGGACCCGCAGGGAACACCTCAGCCCTCGGGAGCCAAAAACTCCGTCAGCTCTCCCGCCCTCGTCGACCACCGAGTGTACTTCGTCAGCACAGTGCTACGCGACACGAGAGCACGATACCCCATGCCTCAGAAGCTCTTGCTCGGGCTCCTAGTGGCCTGGCGCAAGCTGCGCCACTACTTCCAGGGACACCCCATCAAGGTCGTCTCAGCTTACCCATTGGAGAGAACGCTCATGAGCCCCAATGCCGCGGGAAGGGTCGCCGAATGGAACATCGAACTGCAAGCATTCGACCTGGAGTTTAGCACAACCAGGGTCATCAAGGGGGCCGCACTCGCCGAATTTGTGGCAGAATGGACCGACACCCCGGAGCTTGAAGCAGGCGAGAACCGATCCCTCTCGCTAGGGAGTGAAGCGTCGGACGGCTAGGTCATGTACTTCGATGGCGCGTTTGCACACCAGGGCGCGGGGGCTGGAGCCATTCTCATCTCGCCCACTCAGGACAAACTTTACTATGCCCTGGAGCTCCACTTCCAGCGGGGCGAGAAGGTCTACAACAACATCGCAAAGTACGACGGTCTCATCATTGGCCTCAAGGCTGCGGTCGCCCTAGGGGTGAAATGCCTCACCATCAAGGGAGACTCGCAACTCCTCATCAACTTCTCCAACAAGGTGTACGAGCCAAAGGATGAGCACATGGAGGCATACCTCGCGGAGGTACGCAAGATGGAGAAGCAGTTCTTGGACCTAGAACTACAACATGTGCCCCGTGGCACCAACCAAGAGGCCGACGACATCGCCAAAAGAGCATCCAAGCGGCTACCCCAAGAGCCTGGCGTCTTCGAGGAGCCGCTCTTCAAGCCTTCGGCAGCACCTCCGCCTGCGAAGCTGGCGCCACCTCAGGATGAGCTCCCCCAGCCACCAGCCTCGGGAGCCCCTGCCTCCGGCCCGACCTCAGGAGCGCGCCTCCTCTTTGTGCTCGAGCCTCAGGAGGGGTGGTGGCTCGAAGAGTTCAGGGCGTACCTGACGCAAGGCACATTGCCGGAGAAGGAGGAAGACGCGGCGCATGTGGCCCAACAGGCTACGGCATACTACATCCAGGACGGTGAGCTATACAGGAAGCGGCCAAATGATGTTTGTCCACGATGCATTTCTAGGGAACAAGGGAAAGAGTTGCTGGCCGACATACATGGCGGGGACTACGGGAACCACTCGTCGTCGCGCACCCTGGTCGGCAAGGCTTTCCGCAACAGGTTCTACTGGCTCACAGCACTCAACGACGCGGCCGAGCTGGTGAAATCCTGCGAGGCCTGCCAATTCCACGCCAAGCAGATCCACCAGCCGGCTCAGGGCCTCCAGACTATCCCGCATTCATGGTCGTTCACGGTTTGGGGGATGGATATCCTGGGCCCATTCCCTCGAGCGCCTGGAGGTTACTGCTACCTCTATGTCGCCATCGACAAATTCACCAAGTGGGCGGAAGTGGAAGCAGTCCGCACCATCCCAGCTGGGTCAGCAGTCAAGTTCATCAAGGGCCTCGTAAGCCGGTTTGGGGTCTCTAATCGCATCATCACTGACAACGGCTCACAGTTCACTAGCAATCTCTTCAAAACATATTGTGCTAACCTTGGAACAAAGATCTGCTACGCCTCCGTGGCGCACCTCAGGAGCAACGACCTGGCCGAGCCGCCAACGCGGAGGTCCTGAGGGGTATCAACACAAGGACCTTCAAGAAGAAGCTCGAGGCCTGTGGCAGGGGCTGGCACGATGAGCTCCAGTCCGTGCTGTGGTCCATCCACACCACCACCACCAGGCCAACAGGCGAGACCCCCTTCTTCCTTGTCTACGAAGCAGAAGCGGTTATCCCACATGAGGCCAGGCATCGCTCTACGCGGGTCCTGGCATTTGATGAAAGGCAGCATGACGCCATGCGGGGGATGGACCTCGTGCTGGGGGAGGAACGCCGCCGTGAAGCCTCGCTCCGAGCTGTGAGGTACCAGCAAGTGCTGCGACGGTACCACTGCCGCAGCGTCCGCTCCAGGACGCTTGAGGTGGGTGATCTTGTCCTGAGGCGGGTGCTCTCCAGGGAAGGGTTGCACAAGCTCTCACCCATGTGGGAGGGCCTGTTTCGGGTCGCCCACGTCTCCAGGCCTTGCGCCGCGCGCCTGGAGACGCAGGACGGGATCCCCACCCAGAACGTCTGGAACATCCAGCACCTCCGGAGGTTCTACCCGTGAAGCAAGGCCCGGTGCCTGTGAAGATCTCTGCTCGTGACACCCTCCCATGCATTAGTGGCAGCACTTAGCTCCGCACTGGTGAGAAGACAAGAATACTAGACTAGGTGTCGGGCGCAGCTTTTCATTTGATTTCTGCAGTTGGCTTGCCCTTTTGTAGTGAGAATTTGCTTTCTAGTGTTGCTGGCCCGGCTCCATTGCCCTTGTTGCCTCCTTTTCTGCCCTTGGTTCCTTGTTTTTGACCCATACTCTCCCTCGCATGCCTCGCGAGGGGGCTAGATAGGTGCCCTCGTGAGCGTTTTCATTTTCTAGTTTTTAGCAAGGCACCCTCACTCGAGTTCGCAAGCTGGCCCACCCCTCTCAATCCGTGCCCCCCTGGTACCGCGATACGAAGCGCTGGATCATGACCGGCAGTGCCTGCGACCAGGATTCGGAAGGATATGTCACAGCCCTAGAATTTGCTTCCCTAGAATTTGTTTGCCATTAGTTTCCTTAAAGCATCCATGCATCATGTTTATTTTTCAATTAAAGCTGAAATGGGGATGAAAACCCTAGCACCAAAATTATATCAAATAGGTTCAACTTAAAAACATTTTCAAGAACCCAGAATGCTCTTTAGAAAAGTTCATCATTTTTGAATTGGTCTAGAACCTCTAACAAAAATGGTGCACACCTTTCTAGGTCATTTATGGAATTTTGAATTAAATCATAAGTATTTGCATTTGGACATTGATCCTATAAATAATTTTAAATGTCCAGATAATCTTGAAAGTATTTTAAGGTTGTTGGAAATAACCCAAAAATATGCCACAATCATTTTCAAGATTTTTCAAAATGAATTAGTATTTTTACTAATTCAAAACAGAATAAAAGTAATAGAAAAACTGAAACAGAAAAAGAGAGAAAGAGAGAAAACCTACCTAACTTACCTGTGCAGCCCACCTGGCCCAACTCCTGATGACCCAGCCCACCAGGGCCTCCATCATCTTCAACCTCCTGCTAGTGGGCAGGAGGGCGCATGCCCGCCGCGCGTGGCCACACGCCGGCCACCTCCAGGCTGCCTGCCTATGTGAGGACCCCCCTGGAGGCGCCATGAGACCCCCTGACCCCCTCTCACTCCCCCTCTCTCGTTCTGGACTCCCTCCCCCTCCACTGCTCCCTCTCCCGCGTTCGACAACGGGCACCCGAGAGCGCCGACGAGCACCACTGGGGCCATCGTCCACCCCGCACCTCATTGTTGCTTCCAAAGGAACCGCCATCACCTTATGTGTCGTCTGCACCAACCCATTCGACCGCGGAAGCCCTGTAGCGTCGTCCCCGAGCTCATCTTCTACCTCTGGCCGCCGGCAACCTCACCTTCGATTCACCGCCTTCTCCGCGTCCCCGAGCTCGACAACCTGCTTCACACGCTGTTGACCGACATGCTCGATGTGATTCATGTATGCATGTCCCCATAGGTTGGTGCCGCTTTGGGTTCACGACTAGCCATGTCGGCCCAGTTTCTCTGTCATATGGATGCTAGCGACACTATCATATACGTGAGCCAAAAGGCGCATACAGTCCCAGGCCATGGTAAGGCGACACCCGTGGGAATACCCTGCATGAGGCCGCAAAGTGATATGAGATGTTACCAGCTAGATCGATGTGACTTGGAATCGGGGTCCTGACAGCTTTGGTATCAGAGCCTGACTACCTGTAGGATTACCAAGCCAAACTGGTCGAAGTTGAGTCTAAAAATGCTTTAGTTATACAAGGGAATTGATTGTGGAGGGGAACGTAAGGCTCTTTTTACTCCTTTACCTTATGCCCTTCTGATCTGAGTCAACCTCTTCTTCTCTACTGGGATTAAGAACTAGTCCTTCTCATCTATCTATTAGGATGACGAGTTACTATGTTAGAGACTTATAGGATTGTTGGTTCCAGGCCTCAATTCAGTTTCTACTACTTTTAGTATGTTGTCAGCTGAACCAGAACCTTGATATGATGATGTTGAGTGGTTATGCCACCATTTTTGCAGGTTGTCTCAAATCTTTTGAGCAATTACAGCCGTTATGCTGTCCAAGTTATTCCAGGTTACTAAATAGTCTGATGCATTTGCAAACCCCTTCCTCCTGTTCCTGATGTCCATTTGGGCCAGATTAATCACACTAATTGGTGAGTTGAGGTACTCTGTTGCCTCGACATATATGTTGGAGCTATTATTATGACCCTAGGTGTTTTAGGGAGTCACCTAGTAATCTAGCCATGTTTTGTGTTCTGGTGTGATGATTCTAGCCACCATTCTTAAAAGCATCCCGTGATGCCATTTAGTAGTAGGTATTCTATTCCTGGGTTCTTGAACCCGAGATTCACCCTACTTACCTCCTGTTGATAGTGTTTTCTCGTTCCTTTAGGATATTAGTAACCTTGCGACAGTCCTCGAGGTCTGTGCTTCTTCCAAATACCATGAACCATTAAGGCAGAAGTTCTTTGAACCAAAATATCACAATCAGAGTACTCTTGAGGAGTTCTCCATTCATAATTGTGATTCTGCCAGTTCTACCTTTCTGCATGGGTTATCTAGAAGAAACTTGTTAAACTTGGTTCGACATATTAATCTATGCATCCACAACTCAGAAAGATATATGTCCTCTTGAGTTGTCCCTCTTCATTTGAATTCCGACCATCGTCTATCAATTGATAGTCAGGAGTAATTGTGCATCCGTGTTATCGATGCTATCATTCTTGTGGTCTGTTAAGCCATTCTATTTCAGAATGACTAGGAGAAACAAACTCTAGTACCTCATCCATATCTAGGATTGGGTCAAAGTAGTTGTGTTCTGCAGATCAAATGCTAATCCAGCTTTTGCTCTGTTCTACCCTGAAGTATTACCCACTTTATGTCAAGAATATTGTGAGAATTGCACCATCTCTTATGAACTATTGATGCAGTGATACTTCGCACCATCATCATTTATTTCTCGGTCCTCGTGTTGTTGTAACCGAAATGCCGACAAGTGAATTGTGATGTGTGAAATCAATACTCCTAGCAACCGTGTTGCTTGGTAGTTAATGGACATTAATATCATTCTTAGTGTGTTGGTTTTCAAATCACTATTCTAGGATCGCTCGTGTTATCTTGTCCTTATTTCTGGTGCACTCTTCGATCTTTGAATTAGAATTGAATCCCTTACTCTTCTGATCATGTCGTCTTGCCTTAAAAAGCAAGATTGTTCTCGAGCTTAAAGTCATATCGGTGGTTCATGATTTCCGGATATCTTCACGAAAGTATTACTAGGTTGTCACCTGACCGCTATGTTAAGTCCGCGATCATATTGGTTTCCTTCAAACCACCCATTCTCCAAGATTCTGTGTTGGGTACCCTGAACTAGTCGGTTGAGCTAAACAACAACTTGCAGAGTTGGAAGATGAAATCTTTTCCCACTTAGTTCATTTCGAAAGGGATATCCTTGTGTTGTGTGTGTTGAAGAAAGATGATATCTTCATTGATTGATCCTCGTGATCAGTTCTTGAATCTATCGTCTTGTACAACCTTGATTTGAGTGTGGGCTATCCTCAAATCAAATCAGAACCAATGATATTCGTAATGTTGTCTACTCCTGGTTGACTCCTCGAGCATACACCATTACATCTTTTGGTCTGACCAATACTATCACATTGTTCACATAATGGTGGAAGTCTAGTGATATGGAAATTCCGATGAGTTGCTATTGAGCCCATCAGCAGCATTTTGTCTCCTCCATGATTTGTGTTGAACATCCAGCTAGTGTTGGAAACTTGTGTAAGCATTTTCTTCATGCCCCATTCATGAAGTATATGTTTGGATGAAAGAAGTGACTTCCTTTGATTCATGTGCATTTGATGTAAGTTGCCGCCATGAATTCGAGAAAGTTTGTTTTGCTTCCTCTGGAATCATCCCAAGTCAGTCATGCATGTGCGAAGTATTCTATGGTCTGATAGACTGATCATCTTCATCCTATACATATCCCTAACACACCAAGACACTGATTGATTTGTTGAAGGAGAAGAAGTCTCTTCTTAAGAGCAAGACTTATGCAAGGACTTCGATATCCTCGATGATGGCTCCTCACCCGAACTTCGGCAGTTTTTCACTATAAGACTACTGAGTGATCCTGCTTGTCTGGGACAGCGTGTTCACAGGTATGTAGCAAAACCAGCTCATGTTTTGGAGCTTACTACCATAGTCCATTTCCCGAGAATCTCGCAACGCCATCTTGTCGATTTGTGTTGCAAACTTTCTTTCCAGACACATTGTCTGAATTATCCTGACACCAACTAGATCTGAATCTCCGGCAGTTGTGATGGTTGGGTCGTTCTCCCAAGAGCTATAATATTGGTCTCTCGGTAACCGGTAAAGTGGATGACGTGGCCAACACACCCAACCGGAAGACCTATTATTGTAGTATCTTGTTTGAAGGAGTTGGCCACCTCCCCATAAGGATCTCGTAGAATTTATTCCAACAGTAGTTCCTTATGGATTTTTTTGAGTTCCCCAAGTCCGACCTTTTACTTGATGTCCTAGATACCAAACCATATCAATAAATGGGTTATGCTAGCACATCAAGGAGAACATTAGGAGCAGAGTGCTAAATGTCTCTCGGTCGATCATCTAGATTTTGATCCCTTGGCCTCGCTAAGGTGAAATCTGAGAAGGTGTTATCTCCCTTTACATCTGCATCGTCCATCACTATTCTTCATGGTAGTATGTTGTGTTGCCAGGATCCTTGACACGGATATTGGTAAAACATGATGATTATGGAATGCTTAAGTTCTTGAGAGCACGCGCAAGCACTAGGGTTATCATCGGCAGTAATTGGGATCTCCTCTTAGTTTCTTCGATTATGCCATAACCTTTCTAACAGTGGAATCACCCTCTACTGTTGAGTTTCTCCCTAGTTACTAGAATCATTCCCAGCATTGCATTTTGTTCCTAGCTTGCACCGCCTTTGTGCCATTCAACCCTGGACTACCCTGCTCGGTAATTCCTGGTCAGGATCACCTTCAAAAGTGGTCCTACCATGGGTCCCATCCATTTCCGATGATAAGCAAAATCATCCATCGTGTTGTCTTGAACAAGGTAGTGCACATCATCCATTCGAATCCGGATATGCCATTCCTTTGAACTCCGCCAAACGATCGTCTGTGATTGCCTTAGGATGGTTTAGAGAGTTTCAATGATCTCTGTCTCAAAAGTAATTCTTTTTGCCACTTAAGGGAATATTTTTATGAGTCACCTCTCCCAAGGTGCCCCGTTATGGGATCATGGAAATTGTTTCCTCGCTAATTTGAAACCCTCGTCCAATTGTTTATTCTGTCCCTCCTGATGCATGTTTTGCCTCTTAGCTCCAGAGATGTTTCAATGTCTCACTCCATGAGTTGATCCTGAGTTGCTCGATCTTGAGAAGATCAACTCTTCTAGAGCTTTCCCTTTCTTCTCATTGTCATGTTGGATGGAGTTCTCAGAGCTAGACGTCGAGACAAAGAGGATGATCGAATCAACGTTCTTATGAAGTGCAACCTGGATCGTGAAGATTGTGCAAGCTTTGTGTCCTCTCTGTCTTCTTACCTCACGACTTGAATCTCGGGACGAGATTCTTGTTTAGTAGGGGTGAGTTGTCACAGCCCTAGAATTTGCTTCCCTCGAATTTGCTTGCCATTAGTATCCTTAAAGCAACCATGCATCATGTTTATTTTTCAATTAAAGATGAAATGGGGATGACAAACCCTAGCACCAAAATTAAGTCAAATAGGTTCAACTTAAAAACATTTTCAAGAACCCAGAATGCTCTTTAGAAAAGTTCATCATTTTTGAATTGGTCTAGAACCTCTGACAAAAATGGTGCACACCTTTCTAGGTCATTTATGGAATTTCGAATTAAATCATAAGTACTTGCATTTGGACATTTAAATCCTATAAATAATTTTAAATGTCGAGATAATATTGAAAGTATTTTAAGGTTGTTGGAAATAACCCAAACATATGCCACAATCATTTTCAAGATTTTTCAAAATGAATTAGTATTTTTACTAATTCAAAATAGAATAAAAGTAATAGAAAAACTGAAACAGAAAAAGAGAGAAAACCTACCTAACTTACCTGTGCAGCCCACCTGGCCCAACTCCTGATGACCCAACCCACCAAGGCCTCCACCGTCTTCAACCTCCTGCCAGTGGGCAGGAGGGCGCGTGCCCGCCGCGCGTGGCCACACGCCGGCCACCTCCAGGCTGCCTGCCTGTGCCATGACCCCCTGGAGGCGCCACGACACCCCCTGACCCCCTCTCACTCCCCCTCTCTCGCTCTGGACTTCCTCCCCCTCCTCTTCTCCCTCTCCCGCGTTCGACCACGGGCACCCGAGAGCACCGACAAGCACCACCGGGGCCATCGTCCACCCCGCACCTCGTTGTTGCTTCCAGAGGAACCGCCATCACCTTATGCATCGTCTGCACCAACCCATTCGACCGCGGGAGCCCTATAGCATCGTCCCCAAGATCGTCTTCTACCTACGGCCGCCGGCAACTTCACCTTCAATTCGCTGCCGTCTCCGCGTCCCCGAGCTCGCCGACCTGCTCGTCCGACTCGCCGTAAGCCACTCACCCAAACCCCCCTCCTTTGCGCTCCATCTGCATGTTGTAGCCGTTGCTCCGCCGGAGACCGAACTGCTCCACCGCCCGAGCTTCTCGCCGCCATGGCCACAGTCGTCGAAGCTCCCAACTGAGCACACCCATGTGCTCACCGCGCCGCGTAGGTGTCTTAGGAGCTAAGTACGTCACTCCATAGCCACCGCAACCCCGTTCCCGAGTGCGCCCGAACTCTGGCTGCCGCCGAGGTCGACGCCGTGCTCAACCCAGGCCACCCTAGCTGCTGTTGCTTGCTGCGCTGGATGCGGGAGAGCTCCAGCTCCCCGCGGATGCCCTCCGCCGCTCGTTTCGTCGCCTGTGCTGCGTTTTCGAGCTGCACCGCCGTCTCGGGCCTCGTCGGGTCATGTCGCCGGTGGGTTTGACCCATTTGACCATGTGGGCCCCGCCCCCTGGTCAAACCTAGATTAGGAGTTAAACTAACACTAATTTAGTTAGTTGGCTAACTGTGACACTGACAGTGGGCCCCGCGTCGAGTCAAAGCACGAGTCAACGCGGGATTAGTGCCTTTTTCAATGACCAGTGGGTCCCACTGGTCAGGTTTGACCTGGACCGCATCGGTTCACCAGATGACGTCAGCATGATGCAAGGCTGACGCAGTAAATGCTTTTCTGTATTTTAAATAAATGTAAAATCATAGAAAATAATCTATAAGTCAGAATGAAATAAATTATATATGAAAAATAATCAGAAATATTCAAGGAATCTGTTTATGGCATTTGCATGCATGTTTGAACAACCTAGGGTTGCTGTACAGGGAAATTTTCATAGTTGACATTTAAATAAGCACATATGGAGTTTGAATTTGAACCCTTGGTTCAAACCAACTTCATTTAATATGATTGCTAGTTGCCATGAAATTATCATGCATCATAATTTTTGCATTGCATTGATTGTGTTCCTCTTTGTTTGCCGGTATTTGTCCCCTCTCGATAGATGTGGTTCCGACGATGAGTTCGATGACACCGATGGAGAACTATACTATCTTCGGAAGTGTCAGGCAAGCAAAACCCCCTTGTTCATTCCGATACAAACCCACTCTCTCGCTCCTGCTCTCTTTTACTGCATTAGGACAACAACGATTCAACTGTTACATGCTGCGGTAGTTGAACCCCTTTCCTTTGCATGACTTGTCATTGCCACAGTAAATAGATGGAACCCACTAGCATGAGTAGGAGTTGTTTGAGCCCTGATGTGCCTACTCATTCATGTTTGCTTGTCATGCCTGGTATTTCTTAGAGTTGTGTCAGGTCTGATTCATCGGGAATGAATTGGAAAGTTGTGAACATGTCCTACTGTGTGAGCTAAGTGTGTGAACACGATTTGGTAAAGGTAGTGGTGAGAGGCCATGTAGGAGTACATGGTGGGTTGTCTCATTGAAACCGTTATCAGGAACTGAGTTCTGTGTTTGTGATCCATGAAACAACTACTACCACACATTGGGCCCTGAAATATGACCCCGCTCGACTTAGTGACCCCTCTCGTCCTCTGTCCAGGAGTTGCAACTAGTTTCTGGTGTTTATAGGATATGTGTTGGCAGCCGTGCGTAGCGCTGGCCCTAGGGGTGGGCTATGATGCGGTAGATACACCGTGGCATGGTGTACCGGGCGCCCGTTTGGTGTCTCGGGAACCATGCACACATCGTTTGGGGCTGTGAGCGAAATTCCGGCCGGATCTCCTCGCGGATGGAACCCGAATAGGCTATAAACCTGGACTAGAGACTTGTGCGGTTAGTCAGGTCGTGTTCTACACCCACGTCGGCTTTCGCTTGAAGTCTGTCCAGCACATGTCGTGTGCAGACGCTAAGTGGTGGAAACATGTGTGATGAAGTACACCCCTGCAGGGTATAAAACTATTCGAATAGCCGCGTCCGCGGTAAAGGACTTCTGGGTTGCATATAACAGTTCATAGACAAGTGAAAGTGGATACTCTAAAACTCGCAAGATAAGTGTGAGTGCTATGGATGGCCTTCTCGTAGGGAGACAGGAGCAGATCCATAGTGGTGTATTGAATGGTGAATATGTGGACTCGTGTGCGCCACCTCAAAAGAGTTACTTGCAGTCGTAGTTTAAGATAGCCACCGAGTCAAAGCTGGCTTGCTGCAGTTAAACTCCACCACCCCCCTATTGATACCAATGCATATGTAGCTAGTTCTGATGTATGTCTTGCTGAGTACTTTTGTACTCATGTTTGCTTAATTTATGTTTTGCAGAGATACTTCAGTCTCGCTAGTAGTTTCGCGTGGACTTCGACATTTAGCTTGATACCTCAGCTACGAACTTGTGCCCTCGGCAGGATCTGGTAGATAGTCAGGCTTCTTAGCCTTTTTCATTTGTAGATGTCTGTACTCAGACATGTTAAGCTTCCGGATGTGCTTTGATTCGTATGCTATGATTGATGGGTCATGAGACCCATGTTTGTAATATCTCGCTCCTCGGAGCCTAATGAATAAATACTTGAGTCATAGAGTTATGTTGTGATGCCATGAAGTGTTTACACATATCGAGCATATTGTGTGTATGATTGAAATGCTTGGTATGTGTGGGATCCCACAATCTAGTTGTTTATCCTTGGCAGCCTCTCTTATGGGGAAATGTAGTCTAGTGCTGCCATGAGCCATAGTAGTCCGCTACAGCCCGGTTCACCGGAGTCCTGCTAGCCTAGCACTACTGCTCAGGACACTTGACTGGCCGGCATGTGTTTCACTTTGTTCCTGTGTCTGTCCCTTCGGGGAAATGTCACGCGGTGAAATCCGGAGTCCTGCCTAGCCTGCTACAGCCCGGGTTCCCAGAGTCCTATTAGCCCAGTGCTACAGCCTGGATTCACACGCTGCTGACCGACATGCTCGATGTGATTCATGTATGCCTGTCCCCATAGGTTGGTGCCGCTTTGGGTTCACGACTAGTCATGTCGGCCTGGGTTTTCTGTCATATGGATGCTAGCGACACTATCATATACGTGAGCCAAAAGGCGCATACGGTCCCGGGCCATGGTAAGGCCACACCATGGGAATACCATGCGTGAGGCCGCAAAGTGATATGAGATGTTACCGGCTAGATCGATGTGACTTGGAATCGGCGTCCTGACAGGATAAGAATTTCCTAGCGAATTTTTGCAGTTCCCAGACGCCTTCCGAGCACAGGAGGCCTCGCCAGGCATTGGGGAACGTGCATCTCATGAGGCGTAAACTACTTCAGGCGCATCAAGCTAAGTTATTTCTACGCGCATACATAAAACGTGACGCTACAACACGACACAAGAATGATAAACATAGCATAGCCACTTAGAAATCATAATTGTTGCACGCCCCAGTGGGGCCCCATACTTGTCTCTCTCTTAATGCAGGAAGGAAAGGAAGAACGAAACAAAAGCAGAACATGCTCCCATGGCAAGTCGCGAGGATGGGCCCAAGTTGCTCTCCTGAGCTCAGCCAGACCCCCTCCTTGCGCTTCACTGAAGTGCGGCGATGATACGACCTGCTGCCACCTTCGTAGCGGGCGCGGCGGCTGGTCGTAGCTGCCGCTGCTG
Organism: Triticum aestivum; assembly: GCF_018294505.1. Lineage (NCBI taxonomy): Eukaryota > Viridiplantae > Streptophyta > Magnoliopsida > Poales > Poaceae > Triticum > Triticum aestivum. The sequence goes on from NC_057803.1 coordinate 405,164,257, forward strand.
AAGCTGTCGCCGGAAGAAGAGTCGCCATAGCTAGACGAGCCGTGGCCGGCGCCAAGGCCGCGCCTGCCCTCACTCTCGTCGCGGCCATCGCCGAGGCCGAGCACCTCATCACCGTCGTTTTCCTTGGGGCCCTCACGACTCGGGCGACCACCACCACGCGAAGAAGCGCCACCGCGGCCGCGAGGAGCCGGGACGGGGGTCATGGCATGCTTGCGGGGACGACCGCGCCCCCTCTTGGGCGGTGGTGAGCCAGACCCCTCCTGGCGAGCCTTCCCCTTCTCCGCAGCCGAGAGCCTCTTCGCAGGCGCCATGGATGTCGCTTTTGGCAGTGAAGCGAGGAAGGCAAAGGAGCGGGAGAAGCAAAGGAAGAGACGGGCGACAGGGGCTCCGCCCCCTACCCATTTATAGCCAAGGGGAGGCCAACCACCATCCTCCACGATCGAAGGTAATAATGATCTTTTCTTGCATGCAGCAGGGACTCATCAAGTCGGGTAGTTGCTGAGGCGGCATAGGGAAGCAGAGACGCCCACGTCCAATCAGTCACCACACGTCAAATGGGGCCGTAGGCTGCTGGGTCCCGTGACGCTCCGCACTTGCCCTTTGGCTTCGCCTCGAAGCCAAGCCCGAGCGCGCCGTTGGCCCGGGGGCTACTTTCGGCGTTCTGGGAATGGGGGTCCCCAGACTTGCGTGCCTGCAGCCCGCGGCGTGGCTCCACCAGCGGCCCTGTATGACCCATCTTGACAAGAAACACTCAAGACCCTCATGAGGGGCCAAGCCTCGCGAGGCGGGAGACGCAAGACCTCCTCAGGGGCGGCCCCACCAGGCCGGGTCACAAGGGGCGGAGAGATCAAGGCGAGGGACACCTTGCGAGGTTTGTGTGACGCAAGCCATGATGACTGGATCCAGGCGGGCGCCAGCGCGCGCAGTATCCTCATTTACTCTTTAGTGCTAAAGGGCAAGCGCAGGCGAGGAGTCCCGAGGCGTCAAGCGAAGGTTTCCATATCAGTGCAACAAGACCAAGACCAGCAGGACAACAGGATGGAGGTCACCGTGGAGCCCAAGACGGCGTCACCACCAGAGCCTTTGGCAGGCGAAGACTACTTTTGTCAGGATAGCTTGTACTAGCTGTCCCCCTTCGGATTGGCCATTGTGGGATCTCTTCCCGCCGAATATTTGGGAAGAGGACCCGGGCCTCTATATATAGGACTAGCCACCACCAGAAAGGGGATCGGCTCATCTAGAGAGGATCCTTGACTACACACACCAAGCACAAGAACGCCTCACCTCAGGAGGCTGTTCTTCCCTTGTAACTATTCATCCTCAGCCCAAGAGGCAATCCACCACACCACACTAGAGTAGGGTATTACACCACATCGGTGGCCCGGATCAATATAAACTCTTGTATCTCTTGTTCTTTGGGTTCGTCGAGCTTGGCCGTGAGATCACGATGTGTGCGAGCTAGAGAGGGGGAGAGATCTTTGTGCGCTCCCCAGTGTTCAAACCTCAATTGTTTTGCCGGAACTCGAAATCCGACAATGTCCTCCTCGTGCTCCAAAGCTCTCTGGGATGTATAGTCATCGGAGCAGATGAAGGGCATTGCCGGCTTCGCTCCGGGCACGCTCGAAAGCTCTCTTGGACGTACTATCGGAGTAGCAGACGAAGGACATCGCCGGCTCCCCCCGGCCGCCCTCCACTGCCACGACCACGAGGCCAGCATGTGTGCACATGCAGCCGGCAGCGAGGAAGAGTAGTGCATGGTAGGTCACCAACACTCTGGTCCCAGGAAGGTCACCGCTCCTCCCCTCCATCAACGCCAAGCTTGGTAGGATAAACAACGGCGACCGATTAGCCACTTGATGGCAATGTGGATGCAGAAATCTTCAGAACCTTGTGCTCCCCAGAGGAGGAGGTTCTTGAGGCGGAGCTAGATAGAGCCGAGGCGGATGAGGAGGAGGCGAAGGGAATAGCTGGAGCTTCAGTTCTCTGGGCTCATGGCCGGACATGGTGGTCGGGCGCCTGCGATCATTTAGATTAGGTTTAGAGTAGGTTTTAGTATGGTTTCTTAGAAAAATATAATGAATTTTGTGTGGTTTATAGGAGGAGTTTTTGAAATGTATTGAATTTCATCTGGTTAATATGAAAAATGTAATGAATTTCGTCCAGTTTATAAGAAAACCATCATGATATATTCCCTAATAGTGCTCCATTATTTTGCAGGGAACAGTTATCACTCGATCAAAGTTAGATCTACCATGTTTCGCACTCCCCCTTCATAAGAGTGTAGACGCTTGCGTACATAAAAATGGAACAAGTGGAGATGCTCTACCACATTGTTCATGTCCTCGGCAAGCCGCAGGAGGCGTGGTGAGCAATCTTCAAGTCATCACCTTGTTTAAAAAAATACTCAAGTCATCAAGTCAAGAAACAAAAACCTAGATGTCATCAAGTAAGGTTAACAAAATGTTTGAGTCATCGGACGAAGGAACCATCATGACTTCGTTGAATCCACTTCTTCAAAAAAACTTACTGTACCAGCAATACTGCGACTGGATGACACTCTAGCACGTCATATCATTCAAACCCACTAGGCCAAACTAGCCCGCCTAACGCACGGGAAAGACTCAACCTCATCATTTTGTTTGGGATGTCTGTCGATCGATCGCACGAGCAACTGAAAGAAAAGAGTAGAAAATGTTACACTTTGCAAGTTCAAAAGGAAAAGGCGGCACACTTAAAGCACACCTGTCACGTTCGCGTCGCACCCACGACAGTCGGTCTGGCACGTCGCTCACCAAAGGGGACACACATTATCTTGCATTTTCACCGACATGTGGGACTGAAATTAAATAAAACCGATGATAGCCAAAATCTAATCACCCGCCGAGCATTGGCTAAGAAGAGAGAGACAAGAGATCGGTCGGTCGCCGTGCACAGACTCCACGAGATATGGATGGATGCGAGAGGTTTTTTGGGGGTTGCCGTTGGAGATGCCCTAATGTGAATGTACCGTGAATCGGCTATTTAAGTTTGATGTGAATTTTGAACTTGGAATGCATCTCGTCCATACATCTCTACTCTTATAAAAAAATGAGTTGGTGATGATAGTGTGCCTGCCATCTTGCAGTATGGACCGTCCGATCTATATCTGACGGATAGAAAGAAAAATTTGGTAATTTTGCAAAAATATACCCGCACCTCTCTCCAAATTTCCAGATAAGGCCTTCCCTCGTTCATCCTTATCTCCAACAACCGGCACCTCATTGTTAAGCATTAAAAAAGGAAGCCTCTGGAACAATCTGGCAAGGTGGCCGCTACCTGCTCGTCCATCCCCATGCCTTCGTTTAGTCCGACCACCAATCACCACCACTTCCCACTCCTACTCACATTATCTCTCCTCTTTCTCGAGATATCATTAGTTTTTACACATGGGATTATGATACATCTCCAATGTATCTATAATTTTTGATTGTTCAATGCTATTACATTATCTGTTTTGTATGTTTTATATGCATTAATATGCTATTTTATATGATTTTCTGGGACTAACTTATTAACCTAGAGCCCAGTGCCAGTTCATATTTTTTGCTTGTTTTAGAGTTTCGTAGAAAAGGAATACCAAACAGAGTCCAAACGGAATGAAACTTTCGCGATGATTTTTCTTGGACCAGAAGACATCCAGAGGGCTTGAAGTGCACGTCAGGAAAGCCACGAGGCGGCCACAAGGTCGGGAGGCACGCCAAGGGGGGTAGGTAGCACCCCCCACCCTTGTGGGCCCCTCCTGACTCCACCGACCTATTTCTTCCGCCTATATATTATCAAATATCCCAAAACTTTCCTGAGGAGCCACAAAACCACTTTTCCACCGACGCAACCTTCTATACCCGTGAGATCCCATCTAGGGCCTTTTCCGGCGTCCTGCCGAGGGGGATTCAATCATGGAGCTCTTATACATCAACACCGGTGCCTCTCCGATGAAGCGTGAGTAGTTTACCATAGACCTACAGGTTTATAGCTAGTAGCTAGATGGCCTTTTCTCCCTCTTTGATTCTCAATACAAAGTTCTCCTCGATGTTCTTGGAGATCTATTCGATGTAATACTCTTTTGCGGTGTGTTTGCCGAGATCCGATGAATTATGGATTTATGATCAGCTTATCTATGAATATTATTTGAATCTCCTCTGAATTCTTATATGCATGATTTGATATCTTTGCAAGTCTCTCCAAACTACCGATTTAGTTTGGCCAACTAGATCGGTTTTTCTTGCAATGGGAGAAGTGCTTAGCTTTGGGTTCAATCTTGTGGTGCTCGATCCTAGTGACACAAGGGGAACCGACACGTATTGTATTGTTGCCATCGAGGATAACAAGATCGGGATTTCATCATATTGTTTATTATAATTCCTCTACATCATGTCATCTTTCTTAATGCGTTACTCTGTTCTTTATGAACTTAATACTCTAGATGCATGTTGGATAGGGGTCGATGTGTGGAGTAATAGTACTAGATGCAGAATCGTTTCGGTCTACCTAACATAGCCGTGATGCCTATATTCATGATCATTGCCTTATATATCATCATAAGTTTGCGCTTTTCTATCAATTGCTTGGCAGTAATTTGTTCACCCACCATAATATTTTCTATCTTGAGAGAAGCCTCTAGTGAAACCTATGGCCCTCGGGTCTACTTTCCATCATATAACTTTCCGATCTACAATTCTAGTTTCCTATTTACTTTGTTTGCGATCTTTTACTTTCCGTTCCATAAACCAAAAATATTACTTTACCATTTATCCATCTATATCAGATCTCACTTTGAAAATAACCGTGAAGGGATTAACAACCCCTTTATCGCATTGGGTGAAAGTTGGTGTTTGTTTATGCAGGTACTTGGTGGCTTGTGTGTTTTCTCCTATTGGTTTGATACCTTTGTTCTCAAAACTGAGGGAAACACTTACTCTACTTTGCTGCATCACCCTTTCCTATTCAAGGGAAAAACCAACGCAAGCTCAAGAGGTAGCAGGAAGAATTTCAGGCACCGTTGTCGGGGAGCACTACTAGGGAAAACCTTATACACAGAAATTTAGCAGTGCGCGTGTAAAAAAGGGCGCTAGTGCTAAATAGCAGTAGCGCGTGTCCGTAAACCGCGCTACAGATACAATAGTAGCAGTAGCACGTGCACATGAAAATGCGCTACCACTAATATCCCCTTTGCTAAACCGATAGGCTACACATAGCAGTAGCGGTCTTGAGGAAAGCGCGCTACCGCTAGCACATAAGTAGCAGAGCGTTTTGCGCGGAGAGCGCTACTGCTAATGGAAATAAAATAAAATAAAAAACAAATGGAAAAGTAAATGAAAAAGAAAGAAATAGAAAAAGGAGAAAGGAAAAAATAAAATGTAGAGCAAAATAAATGAGAAAGCGGAAAAAAGGAGAAAGGCGTAGCAGTAGCGTTTGTTCGTAAGAGGCGCTATAGCTAACGTAGCTGCAGCGCGTTTCCTAGACCCCCACTGTAGAAACAGAAAATGAAATAAGAAAGATGAAGGAAATTACATAGCTATAGCAGTAGCGCGTTTTGTGAAAATCACTATAGCTAACTTAGCTATAGCGCGTTTCGCGAAAAGCGATACCGCTAAGTTTGAATTAACCAAAAAACGGTTTCCCCCCAGCCACCACTTCTCCCCCAAATCCCCCGACCCACCCCGCCGCCGTCTTCCCGATTCACCGTCGCCCCACTTCGCTGTCGTCTCCTGCCGACGTCGACTCCCCTGGAGCCACCAGAGCCCCGCGCCATCGACACCACCGGAGCCGCTCCCAACACCACCGGAGCCGCGCGGCCTCATCAACGCCACCGGAGCCGCAGTCGATGCCACCGGAGCCGCAGTCGACGCCACCGGATCCACCCTTGCCACAACTGCCTCCCTCGCCGTCAGCGGAGACGCCCCCACATCGCTCGCCACCACTGCCTCCCGTGCCACCACCGGAGCCATCCTTTGTAAGCCCCCACCCCTCCTCTCTCTCTATCTCTAAATTAGTTAGGTTAATTTAGTTAGGAAAAGAATTTAGTTAAGTTAATTTGACAGAGATGCCCCTGCCTCCCTCGCCATAGGAGAAAATTGTATATGCTCAACTAGGGCAGTAGGGTTAGGGTTGTAGTGTTTAATTACAAATGTTAGGAAAGTAAGGTTTAACTAGATGTTAACTAGGGTGGTAGGATTTATTTTAGAGAAAAAATCAATATAAAAATATAAATTTCTATTAGTGTTGCAAGTCTAGTAGGTTCTTAATTTTTAGTGAATTTTATTAGGACAAAAATTTAGGACATAATTTGAGTTCTAGGTTCATAATTTGAGTTCTAGGGTTCATCCATCTATATTTGGTTTTTGAATTGAGTTTCAGAGAGCATGAGATTTGTGTAGATTTTCATGAAGTGTCAAACACTAGGAGATGCAAATTTGAAGTTTTCATGCTATATGAAAAATCCTCAATTGTGTTTGCTCATTGATCATAATCGACATTGAAGTGGTTCGATTGTGCCCAAGTGGCCTTTTGTTGTTTCCAGGGAATGCAGCTGAGTGGCCTTTGTTTTGCGAGAATGTTGATTCATTTCTGTTTCGGCAAAATTCAGGTTCTTGATTTGTCCACTTTTTAGCAAAGGTCATGACGAAATTTTCCGTGAATGTCGGCATGACTTGTGCTACAAACTAGGACATATCGAGTGCCTGGAATTTGCCGCACCGGGAAGGAGTCAACGTTCCTGCAAAACAATAGGCCTTTTTTATGTCATTATTCGTTTTATTAGGTCTAGAATTAATTGACTAGATTTAATCGTAGGATACATGGCTACCAATGATGAAGGACAGGGTTCTGGTGATTGCGATGACGTCTACCGGGCGGCAGACGAATTTTTTAGCCTTGCCGAGATCGAGACCGGCGCTGAGACTCAGACCAGCATCGAGACAGAGACTGAGGCCGGTGCTGAGACTCAGACTGGCATCGAGACCGGCGCTGAGACTGAGACCGGCGCTGAGACTCAGACCGGCATCGAGACCGGCGCTGAGACTGAGACCGGCGTTGCCTTGGGGAGTGGAGCCGGTGTTGAACCGAAAGCAAAGAGGCAATGGCCTCCTAACAAACTCAGGACTACTAGTCTGGTGGTCACGGAGGTGGACGACGGCAATTTTGAGCCAAAGGCGCCTGAGGAAGCGCGTCGATGCTACGACAATCAGATAGTCTACATCGTACGGACAACCGCCACCATCAACGATGAGAAACTACAGAAGATAGAAAATATGAGGAGCTCCCTCCTAAAGAAGTTTCACAGATATTCTTGTTCCCGGGCCGGAATGAGAAGGATTATAAACATCCAAATGAGGACCCGGCAATGAAGAATATAAACAAACACGCCATGACCAAGTTTACCGAAGCGTTGGCCGCTTGGAAAAATCGAGTGAAAGCAAAGATCATCGACAAGAAGGAACCCTACTCCGAGATTGTAAAGGATAATCCGACAATCACGGAAGAATAGTTTCAAATATTCAAGGAGGCTTGCGAGGCCGAAGTTGCCAAAAAAAGTCTAAGTACATGAAGGGGCTTCAAGAGAGGAACATTGGGAGCCATCACCTCGGAAGCCATGGTTACAGCGGAAAGAGGTCCAAATGGGCCAAGGAGGACGCGAAAGCCATGAGTCTGGGCATCCCAGACCCCTTGGCGGATTTCACCGTCCCGCAGGAGCATGACGTCCTCAGGGCCCGGCACCGTTGGAACCCAGTGAAGAAGGTTTACGAGACAAAACCGGTCATTACGGAGTTCATGAGACTGCTGGTAATTTTAGTTTCTAATCAATTCGATTGCACACGTTAGTCATATTTGTAAACGATCCTTGTGCCTTTTGCAGAGAGAGCAGCACCGGATTGCGGCCGAAAGCGACTCGCCGTCTGAGGCATTGGCGAGGCCCAAGTGGGACACTCAATTCAACCGGGCGCTGAACATATTGAAACGACAACCGGTGGATACTCGACCGTCATATGGACGCGTGCACAGCGTCAGAGACGGCGCCACGTGGAAGAAGTACTACCGTGAGACCATGGAGGAGAGAAAGGAAAGACGGAGGTTAACTGAAGAAAACATCGACAAGAAGGTGGAGATTGCGGTTGAGAAGAAATCATCTCAGACAGTCGCAACAGCGGTAGCTGCCGCAAAATAGGTGGTTGCAGCTTTGTCTACTTCCTTGGTGATGGGCGTTTTCACTTGGACAAGGCAACATCCAGAAAAAAATGCAGAGGACTTTCCCCTTGCTGACTTGTTGGGGAGCAGCTCGACTAGCGTTGCACTAGCACCTGCTCCCGCACCGGCTCCTGCACCGGCTCCTGCACCTGCTCCCGCACCGGACGTGCTCGGTGGTGCTTCGTCTTTGGATGAGCTCAACGCCCTCACGGTATCTGTCACACCGGACCCCTTCAATATAAATGTATAATCTCCCGTTTTCGTTGCCTTTCGGATGTCTCACGTCGCAGACTTTTCTTTGCAGGCCGACCAAACCCCGTGCACCATATTGTACACCATCGGCGACCAGAAGGTGGACGTGGGGAAGGCGACGATAATGAAGCCGAAGGAACCATTGTTCCACGGCCGGCCGATCCCCCAAACGTCTTCAAGGTTTCCGTGGCCAGTGTCAAACCGGGCCATGAGAATTTGCCTCCTCCAATACTAGCGGGGGATGACGACGAGACATCGTGGCGGCTTGGTGATTGTTGCAATGGGTGGGTCCTGTTGTGGCCAAAGAGTCTGCTTCGTCTGGAGGCGGCCGGGAGCACACCCACGAGCACGCAGCCTCAGCAAGGTATGAACATCAACACCCCACCTACCAAATTAGCGTCGGGTGTGGGGTTGGGTATAGCGAACGGGGTAAGGAGGAGGCTCCATTAGTCATTGATGACGTCGCCATGGATGAGGATGAGGATGACGATGGCGCTGAACAGTACGTCTATACTAGCGCCTCCTCAGGATTTGAGCGTCATGAGTCGGTGCCTGAATTGCCGTTTGAACGTATTATGGACGACCTTCCGGTAGTAAAGAAGTCTAGGAAGATAGCGAGGAAAGGCAAAAAAGATGATTCTATGATCCAGCCGCCTCAGCAGCCTCGGCTTCAGGACCGTATAGATATCCCCGATGCGGATAAATGGCATATCCCTGGTCAACCAATCCTACCTGCAACAGTGCTATGGGTTAGATTCGGCAATCTAAGGAGACTTCATGATGATGTGCTACGGGTAGAGAAAGGCCTCATCGCCTCGAAAGATCCAGGATACCCACTCTACATGGTTAACGTTCCGCGGCAAATGTCGTACGTCGACAGCTTCCCCGCGGATAAGTTCTTCCTCCGATTCGATTACATATTCGACATGTTTCACGTGAAGAAGCTGGATTTTACGTTTGTCCACCTTTATGCCTTGCACATGAACTACATCGTCGGGGTTGAGCAGATATCTCATATCTGTGTTGCTGACCTGTACTACATGCGCGAGGGCTTCTTGGGAGTCTGCGCAAAGCACCGTGAATACGCTAGGGATTACATCGTCAGTTTCATGCTCGCCAATAAGGACAAGGAGGCGATTCTCGTGCCTTGTCATCCCATGTAAGTCATCCGCGCTGTTATCCTTCCTTCGATTTCAATCATTCATTTGCACGGTGGAGGCTAATTAATTTGAGGTGTACTTATTTTGCGCAGCGGCGGGCGCGCCGTCCTCATCATCCTCTACCCCCGATTCTCCCATGCTCTTTACTTGGAATTGTCGAAGAACATTCACAAAAAGGATTACACCCACATCAAGGATGTTCTTGACAGTGCTATGTTTTACTACCAAGCAGGGGGTGGAGAGGTCAGGGACAAGAAGAGAAGGGGCGGCAGGGTCGCCTTCAGCCATAAGACCGACTTCTGCTGCATCCAGCAACCGAACGATTCTCTTTATGATGGATTCTATGTCCTACACCACATGCTGTAGTACAGACGGGATCACCAGAACCTTTGCATGTCACCTAGATCCGGCGATGCCCATATTCTGCAATGGGCAAAGGACATAGGAGATATCGAGGATCATCGACTTCGAGCTGAGTTCTATAACATCCAGCGCGAACTTGCCCAAATCATCAGGAAGGGGGTCGTCGAAAAAACAGGGATGTTCTACGGAGAAGGACAAATGTCGCGGGAAGACGTCCGAACATGGATAGCCTCTCAGCGTCTCGACATGAAGCCTTTCACTAAGCTCGAGGACTATCTCCCTGACTTGGATGGGTGGAACGACATGTTGGAGTGATTGTCGATATATGACAATGTGTCCATTTAGTCCATACTTTCTGTATGACAAAACTTTGAGTTATGCACGGTGAAACTTTATTTGTGATGTAATTAAACCATCCTCCTCCTCAACTATTTAGGGCATTATGGGGTACGATGAACTTTGTTATTTATGCTTATGATATGTTGTTTCTATTTTTTCCATGTCTGTCTCTTTTTGTTGCTCAACTATATATGTTTCATATCATTGACTCATGTGACGATGAAGGTGCATAGATCATAGATGGCGAAGAAGTGCTACGCCAGGAGTATATATACGACAAGTGGTCGGAGTGTCAGGCCCCGGTGTACCGGTTTCCAGTTTCCGAGCGACAGGTAGTAGTTAGTTTAGGTTCACGCTAATGCCAGAGAGGGATACGAACTCATGTACTCAAAGTGATAGCTCTTATCGCGTATATCATTGTTTAGATGGATGACAATGTATTTGCAAGAAATATTGACTTGTATCGCTATTTTCGCGATGATGATGAGAGACCACTTTGTGTTGGATGATGATTATGATGATGACATGATTTGATGAGACTAATTGTATGTATATGCTATGATTACATTTGTATGTGTATGATATGCTAAAGATTATTGTATAAAGCCTATTCAAATACAAAACAAATATGTAGGGAAAAAACTAATAAAACTAGTAGTAGCGAGGGGGGAAAATTTAGCAGTAGTGTCGCCTTACCAGTAGCGCTTCCCAGTAAACAACACTACAGATAATATCAGCAGCGCCCTTTTCTAAAGCGCGCTACAGCTATTCATGTATACCAGTAGCATGGGACAATAGGCGCTACTGCTATACGTTAGCTGTAGCGCCTTATTAGTAGCGCCGGTCCCCGCACTACTAATAGGCCCAAAACCCCCGCTGCTGCTAGGCTTTTCCCTAGTAGTGGAGATCTATGCCAAGCTGAGACATACCAAGTACCCATCATAAACTCTCATCCCTTGCATTACATTATTTGCCATTCACCTCTCATTTTCCTCTCCCCCACTTCTAAAATGATTTTTGAAAAGATTTTCCCTTTTCTTCGCCCTTCTTCCGTTCGTCCTTCTGTTTGCTCGTGTTACCATGTGCCCTCTATTTGCTTGCATCTTCACTTGCTAAAAAACTATTGATATGGATCCTCATCCTTTTGCTAATCTTTTTAAGAGATCCAATTATGATGAACCAATTACTAGTGAGATTTGTGCACTACATTATCTTTATGAAGTTTTCCTTGAAATTCATGAATCTGAAAATTGTGATGAAGAAATTTATGGAGTGATTCACGATACCTCCTTGAATAAAAAGCATGGTTGCAATGGTTTTATTATAAATTCTATTAATGTAAATTATGTTAATGATATGCAAAACCCTGAGCATGGGGATGCTAATTTTGCTATGTCTACTACTTGTTGCAATGATCATGATTGGGGTGATTCTTCTTATGATTTTGAAAATTTATTTAAGCCCCATGATGAATATGACATTGATGTTTGCAATAATATTGAAACTGGATTTGGAAGATTGTCAACTTTAGTTCCCACATATTTGGAGACTATTCAATGTTATGATTTTTTTTTGATAAAAGTGGGTTTGGAAAGGTCATGACTTTTGTTAATGATAATCCCACTATTTTGGAAGAGTGTCAACTTTGCATGCATATGGATCATGTAGAGAATAATTTATGTGATAGCTATATTGTGAATTTGAATGTGATCCTACATGTAATTATTATGAGAGAGGAAATATGGTTTTGGAAATTTCCATGTTACTAAATTTCCTATCGTTATGTTGAAATTGCGTTTATTCCTTTCTTCTTCCTGAAGGAAATATGCCCTAGAGGAAATAATAAAGTTATTATTTATTTCCTTATATCATGATAAATGTTTATTATTCATGCTAGAATTGTATTAACCAGAAACATGATACATGTGTGAATACATACACAAAACAGAGTGTCACTAGTACGCCTCTACTAGACTAGCTCGTTGAATCAAAGATGGTTATGTTTCCTAACCATAGACAAAGAGTTGTCATTTGATTAATGGGATCACATCATTAGGAGAATGATGTGATTGACTTGACCCATTCCGTTAGCTTAGCACTTGATCGTTTAGTTTGTTGCTATTGCTTTCTTCATGACTTATACATGTTCCTGTGACTATGAGATTATGCAACTCCCGTTTACCGGAGGAACACTTTGTGTGCTACCAAACTTCACAACGTAACTGGGTGATTATAAATGTGCTCTACAGGTGTCTCCAAAGGTACTTGTTGGGTTGCCGTATTTCAAGATTAGGATTTGCCACTCCGATTGTCGGAGTGGTATCTCTGGGCCCACTCGGTAATACACATCACTCAAGCCTTGCAAGCATTGTAACTAATGAGTTAGTTGCAGGATGATGTATTATGAAACGAGTAAAGAGACCTCCCGGTAACGAGATTGAACTAGGTATTGAGATACCGACGATCGAATCTCGGGCAAGTAACATACCGATGACAAAGGGAACAACGTATGTTGTTATGCGGTTTGACCGATAAAGATCTTCGTAGAATATGTAGGAGCCAATATGAGCATCTAGGTTCCGCTATTGTTTATTGACCGGAGACGTGTCTCGGTCATGTCTACATAGTTCTCGAACCCATAGTGTCCGCACGCTTAAAGTTCGATGTCGGTTATATTATGAGTTTATGTGTTTTGATGTACCGAGGTAGTTCGGAGTCCCGGATGTGATCACGGACATGATGAGGAGTCTCTAAATGGTCGAGACATGAAGATTGATATATTGGACGGCTATATTCGGACACCGGAATAGTTTCGGGGGTTATCGGATATATACCGGAGTACCGGGGGGCCAAGTGGTGGGAGAGGAGAGGCGGCAGGAGGTGGCGCGCGGCCCCCTTGCACCAATCCGAATTGGGAAAGGGAAGGGGGCGGCGGGCCCCCTTCTCCTTCCTTCTCTCCACCTCCTCCTCCCCCCTTCTCCTAGTTGGAATAGGAAAGGGGGGCAAAACATACTTGGAGTAGGATTGCCCCTCCTTGGGCGCGGCTCCTCCCCTTGGGCGGCCCCTCCCCCTCCCCCCTTTATATACGGAGGAGGGGGGCACCCCATACACACAACAATTGATCTCTTTGATCTTTTAGCCGTGTGTGGTGCCCGCTCCACCATAATCCACCTCGGTCATATCGTAGCGATGCTTAGGCGAAGCCCTGCATCGGTAGAACATCATCATCATCACCACACCGTCGTGCTGACAGAACTCTCCCTCAAAGCTCAGCTGGATTGGAGTTCGAGGGACGTCATCGAGTTGAACATGTGCAGAACTCGGAGGTGTCGTGCGTTCAGTGCTTGATCGGTCGGATCGTGAAGACGTACGACTACATTGACCGTGTTGTGCTAACGCTTCCGCTTTTGGTCTACGAGGGTACGTGGACACACTCTCCCCTCTCGTTGCTATGCATCACCATGATCTTGCGTGTGCGTAGGAATTTTTTTGAAATTACTACATTCCCCAACATTGGCATCTGAGCTAGGTTTTATGCGTTGTTGTTATATGCACGAGTAGAACAGAAGTGAGTTGTGGGCGATACAAGTTATACTGCTTACCAGCATGTCATACTTTGGTTCGGCGGTATTGTTGGATGAAGTGGCCCGGACCGAAATTACGCGTACGCTTACGCGAGACTGGTTCTACCGACGTGCTTTGCACACAGGTGGCTGGCGGGTGTCAGTTTCTCCAACTTTAGTTGAACCGAGTGTGGCTACGCCCGGTCCTTGGGAAGGTTAAAACAGCACTAACTTGACGAACTATCGTTGTAGTTTTGATGCGTAGGTAAGAACGGTTCTTGCTCAGCCCATAGCAGCCACGTAAAACTTGCAACAACAAAGTAGAGGACGTCTAACTTGTTTTTGCAGGGCATGTTGTGATGTGATATGGTCAAGGCATTATGCTATATTTTATTGTATGAGATGATCATGTTTTGTAACCATGTTATCGGCAACTGGCAGGAGCCATATGGTTGTCGCTTTATTGTATGCAATGCAATCACCCTGTAATGCTTCACTTTATCACTAAGCAGTAGCGATAGTCATAGAAGCATAAGTTGGCGAGACAACAACGATGCTACAATGGAGAGCAAAGTGTCGCGCCGGTGACAATGGTGATCATGACGGTGCTTTGGGGATGAAGATCACTAGAACAAGATGATGATGGCCATATCATATCACTTATATTGATTGCATGTGATGTTTATCTTTTATGCATCTTATCTTGCTTTGATTGACGGTAGCATTATAAGATGATCTCTCACTAAATTATCAAGGTATAAGTGTTGTCCCTGAGTATGCACCATTGCGAAAGTTCTTCGTGCTAAGACACCACGTGATGATCGGGTGTGATAGGCTCTATGTTCAAATACAACGGGTGCAAAACAGTTGCACACGCAGAATACTTAGGTTAAACTTGACGAGCCTAGTATATGCAGATATGGCCTCGGAACACTGAGACTGAAAGGTCGAGCGTGAATCATATAGTAGATATGATCAACATAGTGATGTTCACCATTGAAACTACTCCATCTCATGTGATGATCGGACATGGTTTAGTTGATTTGGATCACGTGATCACTTAGAGGATTAGAGGGATGTCTATCTAAGTGCGAGTTCTTAAGTAATATGATTAATTGAACTTAAATTTATCATGAACTTAGTACCTGATATTTTTTTTGCTTGTCTATGTTGATTGTAGATAGATGGCTCGTGCTGTTGTTCCGTTGAATTTTAATGCTTCCCTTGAGAAAGCAAAGTTGAAAGATGATGGTAGCAATTACACGGACTGGGTACGCACTACAAGAAATATGTCAACTTGTGACCCTCACTATTGGCCGCTGAAAGGTCATAGTTTTTCATTTGCGACCTTTTTGTGACCAAAAACAGAAGGTCAAAAGCTGGCAGTCGTAAACTGAAATTAGCGACCTTCTCTGTGAGAAGTCGTAGACATTTATGACCAAAACAGAAGGTCGTTGAACCCATGACCTTTTGTTTTGGTCATTGGCTGTCTGCCCAGGCCACGTCGGATCTGACGTGGCGAAATTGCGACCAATTGAAAAGGTCAAAATTAGAATCGGCCCGGTCCAATTGGGTGTTTATATGTGCCGAGCCCATTACTTCAGCCCATTTGTTGTTTTTTCCTTTCAATTTGAGTAAGCTACACGGGCCAGGCCCTACAATTTGGCCTTTCTATTTCTGGGTTGTGGCCCTTTTTCTCCTTTTTCAAATGGGTCCCAATTTTTAGGTTCTGGTAAGCGGGTCCCAAATGTCCGATTCTGGTTTGTGGGTCTTTGTTGTCGTGGTCATGTTCCTCATATTTCAATATGCGAGTAATTAAACAACCAATATTTAAATCAAAATAGACAGGAAACAGGTGTAATACTTCAAATAACAAGAAGCAACAATCTGTTACATCAACACATACAAATGCGATCACAGTATAAGAAGCTCTACTGGTGTACAATATGTCACATGAGCCAAGTTCGTGCTTCAATTTATTCCAATACGGATCAGCATCAAGGGTTTCATTACTCCTTGAACTAGCTCCGATGAGCTTGAACTATGCTTCTTACGACTTCTTTGTCTTGATGCCCGCGATGAAACATGAAACGCCAGCTTCTGCACGTTATAGAACAAAAATGGTTAGGTACAAAATAAAAGAAAATCTAACAGCATATATCTAACAGTAGATACAAAATAATGAAGGCCAATCCGTGTGCATATATACTAGCATGCATATATACCAGCAGAACACATAAACCCATCCATCAAAATCTTGTTTCTGAACATTGGCATCAAATCAACACAAACGCTGAATTAACATGCACAAAAGGAAAGAGCTAATACAGGGCAGGTATATGGGTATCAAAACAAACAAGAAATAAACTACAATCTATTTTAAGTACTTCAGGTTTGAGCCATTTTTTATACTACAATCAATACGTAACAGCCAACATTTCAATCCATGGACACCACATGACAAAAAAGGTACCAAGGTACTTGCTACTTAAAACCACAGCAAGGTACTGAGCACATGCAGGCCAACAATAAGTTGGTACCAAATCCAAAAATCACAGTATGTAATGAAGTTAATGAGAAATTTTAGAATCAATCTAACAATTGATAGTAATGTTTGCATTGGACACATCTAGAACTAAAATTATACATACACGCCCAAATTCCGATGGCCAATGCCTTAGTACAGTAAACACTAAGCATGGTACATAGTAAAGGTTTATAACAACCAGAACTGAAAGCATTCACTCCATCAAGCATATCTACAATGATGTAGCACACAAGAAAAGAGAGATACACAACGGAGTAGCAACGACATAAAGATAATCTCCTAACAAACAACACGAACATGAATAAATCACATAACTAAGTACAACCACGTATCTTCCCTCAAAAGTATCCCAGCTAAGAGCGAACATGTATTCGACATTTCTGCCATTTCGATACATGCACGACAAAGAGTGGCACTCTGTTCTTACCACGACACAAGAGAGAGATGACCCCATGTGATGCACTGCTTCTCCAGGTCGCACTCAAGGCTCAACCAACTCCGCGGTATGGACAATGCCCCCTCCTTGCTCCGTCCGGACAGTGGGGTGCAGAATCGGAAGGCCTGCACATTGCAACTTGTACTAATGCAGCAGCAATACAAGGAACTGATATCAAGCAGAGCACAAATTGAGACAAGGTTGCGGTCCAGGAGCTGACCTTCCAAGGGAACATCATGGTGCATCGTGGTGCCTTCATCTGGAATCACAGGTCGGGTTCTGGGCTGCTGCTTTGCTTCCCCATATAGCACACTAAGTTCTCCTAAGATAGAGAACTGAAAACACAAAATGTTGATTAGGGAGTTGGTACATAAGAAAAGGTATTCATGCATGAATGGCATATACAACTAAAAAAAGCAGGCATCACATATTATTGGAATTGCATATTAGATGGCTCCAAGTTAAGTGTTTCTTCATATAAAGTAACTAAATACAGTGCAATAGCATAACTATAAGGGCAATAGCATATTAGATGGCTGCAAGGTAAGTGTTTCTTCATATAAAGCTCATCTTTTTTATTCTTTGTAAAAGAAATTTTGAGTTCAAGCAGTAGCACTAGTTACTGATGCTACCTCTTTTAGCACTGCGTTGGTTTTCCCCGAAGAGGAAGGGATGATGCAGCAAAGTAGCATAAGTATTTCCCTCAGTTTTTGAGAACCAAGGTATCAATCCAGTAGGAGGCTACGCGCGAGTCCCGCGTACCTGCACAAAACAAATAAATCCTCGCAACCAACGCAAATAGGGGTTGTCAATCCCTATAGGGCCACTTACGAGAGTCAGATCTGATAGATACGATAAGATAATATTTTTGGTATTTTTATGATAAAGATGCAAAGAAAAATAAAGGCAAAGTAAATAGCGAAGTAAATAACTAAGCAGTAGGAGATTGATATGATAAAGATAGACCCGGGGGCCATAGGTTTCACTAGGGGCTTCTCTCGGGAGCATAAGTATTCTATGGTGGGTGAACAAATTACTGTGGAGCAATTGACAGAATTGAGCATAGTTATGAGAATATCTAGGTATGATAATGTATATAGGCATCACGTTCCAGACAAGTAGACCGACTCCTGCCTGCATCTACTACTATTACTCCACTCATCGACCGCTATCCAGCATGCATCTAGACCTGATGTAGAGGGATAGACTCATGCAATATGAAGAAAACCCCATCTTTTTATCCTCGATGGCAACAATACAATACGTGTCTTGCTGCCCTTATTGTCACCGGGAAAGGACACCACAAGATTGAACCCAAAGCTAAGCACTTCTCCCATTGCAAGAAAGATCAATCTAGTAGGCCAAACCAAACTGATAATTCGAAGAGACTTGCAAAGATAACCAATCATACATAAAAGAATTCAGAGAAGATTCAAATATTATTCATAGATAGACTTGATCATAAACCCACAATTCATCGGTCTCAACAAACATACCGCAAAAAGAAGATTACATCGAATAGATCTCCACAAGAGAGGGGGGGGACATTGTATTGAGAGCCAAAAAGACAGAATAAGCCATCTAGCTACTAACTATGGACCCGTAGGTCTGAAGTAAACTACTCACACTTCATCGCAGAGGCTATGGTGTTGATGGAGAAGCCCTCCGTGATCGATGCCCCCTCTGGCGGAGCTCTGGAACAGGCCCCAAGATGGGATGTCATGGATACAGAAAGTTACGGCTGTGGAATTAGGGTTTTGGCTCCTGTTCTGATCGTTTGGGAGTACGTGGATATGTATCGGAGCATGAAGTACGTCGGTGGAGCAACAGGGGGCCCACGAGGCTGGAGGGCATGCCTGGGGGGCGCCCCTACCTCGTGGCCTCCTGTTAGTTGGCTTCATGTAGGGTCCAAATCTCCTGAGTTGTATTCAGTGAGAAAATCACGTTCCCGAAGGTTTCATTCCGTTTGGACTCCGTTTGATATTCCTTTTCTTCGAAACCCTAAAACAGGCAAAAAACAACAATTCTGGGTTGGGCCTCTGGTTAATAGGTTAGTCCCAAAAATAATATAAAAGTGGATAATAAAGCCCAATAATGTCCAAAACAGTAGATAATATAGCATGGATCGATCAAAAATTATAGATAAATGATAAAAACAGAATTTTTGATGCGGAGTGCTACTTGGCATAATGTTAATGTAATTCTTCTTAATTGTGGTATGAATATTCATATCCAAAAGATTCAAGACAAAAGTTTATATTGACATAGAAAATAATAATACTTCAAGCATACTAACAAAGCAATTATGTCTTATCAAAATAACATGGCTAAAGAAAGTTATCCCTACAAAATCATATAGTCTGGCTATGCTCTATCTTCACCACACAAAATATTTAAATCATGCACAACCCGATGACAAGCCAAGCAATTGTTTCATACCTTTGACATTCTCAAAACTTTTTCAATCTTCACGCTATACATGAGCATGAGCCATGGATATAGCACTATAGGTGGAATAGAGTGGTGGTTGTGGAGAAGACAAAAGGGGAAGATAGTCTCACATCAACTAGGCGTATCAACGGGCTATGGAGATGCCCATCAATAGATATCAATGTGAGTGAGTAAGGATTTCCATGCAACGGATGCACTAGAGCTATAAGTATATGAAAGCTCAAAAAGAAACTAAGTGGGTGTGCATCCAACTTGCTTGCTCATGAAGACCTAGGGCAATTTTGAGGAAGCCCATCATTGGAATAGACAAGCCAAGTTCTATAATAAAAAATCCCCACTATTATATGAAAGTGATAACATGAGAGACTCTCTACTATGAAGATCATGGTGCTACTTTGAAGCACAAGTGTGGTAAAAGGATAGTAACATTGTCCCTTCTCTCCTTTTCTCTCATTTTTTTATTTTTTTATTTGGGCCTTTTCTCTTTTTTTATGGCCTCTTTTCTTTCTTTCTTTTTATTTTTTGTCCGGAGTCTCATCCCGACTTGTGGGGGAATCACAGTCCCCATCATCCTTTCCTCACTTGGGGCAATGCTCTAACAATGATGATCATCACACTTTTATTTTTCTTACAACTAAATAATTACAACTCGATACTTAGAACAAGATATGACTCTATGTGAATGCCTCCGGCGGTGTACCGGGATATGCAATGATGCATGAGTGACAAGTATGAAAGAATTATGAATGGTGTCTTTGCCACAAATACTATGTCAACTACATGATAATGCTAAGCAATATCACAATGATGGAGTGTGTCATAAACGGAATGGTGGAAAGTTGCATGGCAATATATCTCGGAATGGCTATGGAAATGCCATAATAGGTAGGTATGGTGGCTGTTTTGAGGAAGATATATGGTGGGTGTATGATACCGGCGAAAGGTGCACGGTATTAGAGAGGCTAGCAAAGGTGGAAGGGTTAGAGTGTGTATAATCCATGGACTCAACATTAGTCATAAAGACTTCATATACTTATTGCAAAAATCTACAAGTTATCAAAGCAAAGTATTACGCGCATGCTCCTAGGGGGATAGATTGGTAGGAAAAGACCATCGCTCGTCCCCGACCGCCACTCATAAGGAAGACAATCAATAAATAAATCATGCTCCGACTTCATCACATAACTGTTCACCATACGTGCATGCTACGGGAATCACAAGCTTCAATACAAGTATTTCTCGAATCCACAACTACTCAACTAGCATGACTTTAATATCACCATCTCCATATCTCAAAACAATTATCAAGTATCAAACTTATCATAGTATTCAACACACTCATAAGAAAGTTTAATTATTAAACTTGCATACCAAGCATATTAGGATCTTAAGCAAATTACCATGCTATTAAGACTCTCAAAATAATCTAAGTGAATCATGAGAGATCAATAGTTTGTATAAAACAAATCCACCACCGTGCTCTAAAAGATATAAGTGAAGCACTAGAGCAAAATTATATAACTCAAAAGATATAAGCGAAGCACATAGAGTATTCTAAAAAATTCCAAATCATGTATGGCTCTATCAAAAGGTGTGTACAGAAAGGATTATTGTGGTAAACTAATAAGAAAAGACTCAAATCATACAAGACGCTCCAAGGAAAAGACATATCATGTGGTAAATAAAAATATAGCTCCAAGTAAAGTTACCAATAGAAGTAGACGAAAGAGGGGATGCCTTCCGGGGCATCCCCAAGCTTTGGCTTTTAGGTGTCCTTAGATTATCTTGGGGGTGCCATGGGAATCCCCAAGATTAGGCTCTTGCCACTCCTTGTTCCATAGTCCATCAAATCTTTACCCAAAACTTGAAAACTTCACAACACAAAACTTAAAGTAGAAAATCTCGTGAGCTCCGTTAGCGAAAGAAAACAAAAGACCACTTCAAGGTACTGTAATGAAATCATTCTTTATTTATATGGGTGTTATATCTAATGTATTCCAATTTCTCTATGTATTATAAACTAATTTACTAGCCATAGATTCATCAAACTAAGCAAACAACACACGAAAAACAGAATCTGGCAAAAACAGAACAGTCTGTAGTAATATGTAGCTAGCGCAAGATCTGGAACCCCAAAAATTCTAAAATAAATTTCTGGACGTGAGGAATTTATCTATTAATCATATTAAAAAATAATTAACTAAATAGCACTTTCCAAATAAAAATGAAAGCAGTTCTCGTGAGCGATAAAGTTTCTGTTTTTTACAGCAAGTTCAACAAGACTTTCCCCAAGTCTTCCCAACGGTTCTACTTGGCACAAACACTAATTAAACACAAAAAACACAAACAAAACAGAGGATAAATAATTTATTTATTACTAAGCAGTAGCAAAAGGCAAGGAATAAAAATAACATTGGGTTGCCTCCCAACAAGCGCTATCGTTTAACGCCCCTAGCTAGGCATAACAAGCAAGAATAGATCTAGGTATTGCCATCTTTGGTAAGAAATCCATAAGTGGCTCTCATAATAGATTCATAAGGTAATTTAATTTTCTTTCTAGGAAAGTGTTCCATTCCTTTCCTTAATGGAAATTGGAATCCAATATTTCCTTCCTTCATATCAATAATTGCACCAATCGTTCTAAGGAAAGGTCTACCAAGAATAATAGGACATGAAGGATTGCAATCTATGTCAAGAACAATAAAATCTACGGGCACATAATTCATATTTGCAACAATAAGAACATCATTAATTCTTCCCATAGTTTTCTTAATAGTGGAATCCGCAAGGTGCAAGTTTAGAGAGCAATCATCAAAATCACAGAAACCTAACAAATCACACAAAGTCTTTGGAATCGTGGAAACACTAGCACCCAAATCACATAAAGCATAGCATTCATGGTCTTTAATTTTAATTTTAATAGTTGGTTCCCAATCATCATAAAGTTTTCTAGGGATAGAAACTTCCAATTCAAGTTTCTCTTCATAAGATTGCATCAAGGCATCAACGATATGTTTAGTAAACGCTTTATTTTGACTATAAGCGTGAGGAGATTTTAGCACGGATTGCAACAAGGAAATATAATCAATCAAAGAGCAATTTTCATAGTTAAATTCCTTGAAATACATAATAGTGGGTTTAGCAACATCTAGGGTTTTAATTTCTTCAAACCCACTTTTATCAAATTTAGCATCAAGATCGAAAGATTCAGAATTCTTGGAACGCCTTCTAGGTAAAGGTGGATCATATTAAGTCCCATCATTATCAATATTAATATTGTAAAACAAAGATTTAATAGGGGACACATCAATAACTTTTAGGTCTTCATAATTATTTTCATAGGAACTAGAAGAAAACGCTTTTATAAAGGCATCTTTCTTAGCACGCATCCTAGCGGTTCTTTCTTTGCACCGATCAATGGAAATTCTCATGGCTTTGAGAGACTCATTGATATCATTCTTAGGTGGAATATATCTAAGTTTCAAAGAATCAACATCAAGAGCAATTGTATCAACGTTCCTAGCCAAATCATTAATCTTAAGCAATTTTTCTTCAATCATAGCATTAAAATTCTTTTGCGAAGTAATAAATTCTTTAATATTAGATTCAAAATTAGTGGGCATCTTATTATAATTTCCATAAGAATTGTTGTAGGAATTACCATAATTATTAGAGGGATTACTAGGATAAGGCCTAAAATTGTTCCTACCAACAAAATTCACATCCATAGATTCATTATTATTCTCAATGAAAGTAGACAAGGGCATGTCATTAGGATCAGAAAAATACTCTTATTAGTAAATAATTTCATAAGTTCATCCATCTTTCCACTCAAAACATTAATTTCTTCTATCGCATGCACCTTTTTATTAGTAGATCTTTCAAAATGACATTGAGAATAATTAACCATAATATTATCTAGGATTTAGTAGATTCTCCTAAGGTGATTTCCATAAAAGTGCCTCCCGCGGACGAATCCAAAAGATTTCTAGAAGCAAAATTCAATCTGGCATAATGTTTTTATAATCATCCACAAATTTAAACCATGAGTAGGTCAATTACGTATCATTAATTTCATTATCTCCCAAGCTTGTGCAATATGTTCATGATCAAGTTGCTTAAAGTTCATAATATCGTTTCTAAGAGATATGATTTTAGCGGGAGGAAAATACCTAGAGATAAAAGCATCTTTGCACTTGTTCCATGAATCAATACTATTTTAGGCAAAGACGAAAACCAAGCTTTAGCACGATCTCTAAGTGAAAAAGGAAAGAGCTTCAATTTAACAATATCATTATCCACATCTTTCTTCTTTTGCATGTCACACAAATCAACGGAGCTATTTAGATGGGTAGCGGCATCTTCACTAGGAAGGCTGGAGAACGGATCTTTCATGACAAGATTCAGCAAAGCAGTATTAATTTCACAAGATTCAACATTGGTAAGAGGAGCAATCGGAGTGCTAATAAAAGCATTGTTGTTGGTATTGGTGAAGTCACACAATTTAGTATTATCTTGAGCCATCACGACAAACAAGCAAACTAACACACAAGCAAACAAAAAGCAAGCAGACAAAAAGGGGCAAATAGAGAAAGAGAGGGAGGATAGAGAGAGAGGGCGAATAAAATGGCAAGGGTGAATTGGGGGGAGAGGAAAACGAGAGGCAAATGGCAAATAATGTAACGCGGGAGATAAGGGTATGTGATGGGTACTTGGTATGTTGACTTTTGCGTAGACCTCCCCTGCAACGGCGCCAGAAATCCTTCTTGCTACCTCTTTTAGCACTGCGTTGGTTTTCCCCGAAGAGGACGGGATGATGCAGCAAAGTAGCGTAAGTATTTCCCTCAATTTTTGAGAACCAAGGTATCAATACAGTAGGAGGCTACGCGCGAGTCTCGCGTACCGGCACAAAACAAATAAATCCTTGCAACCAACGCAAATAGGGGTTGTCAATCCCTATAGGGCCACTTACGAGAGTGAGATCTGATAGATATGATAAGACAATACTTTTGGTATTTTTATGATAAAGATGCAAAGAAAAATAAATGCAAAGTAAATAGCAAAGTAAATAACTAAGTAGTAGGAGATTGATCTGATAAAGATAGACCCGGGGGCCATAGGTTTCACTAGTGGCTTCTCTCGAGAGCATAAGTATTCTACGGTGGGTGAACAAATTACTGTTGAGCAGTTGACAGAATTGAGCATAGTTATGAGAATATCTGTAGCGACCCGACCTCAGACGGTCAAGTCTCTGTGTATCTGTGCTATCCCTGGATCAGTATGCTAGCACACACAGTACATCAATGTATATATCAAAGTGCAATCACATGTATAAGTAAAAAAATGATATATACCTTAAGAATCTCAGCAGAAACAGGAAAACGGGTGTGGAGTCCCATCAACGCCATCGGCAAGTTGAGTGCGGACCGTAACCTTATCGTATCACTTACTCATCGGATAATACCTGCAACATAATATGTTGCAGCCGTGTAGGTCAGTACGTTGAATGTACTGGCAAGTCACACCACAAGAGATGAATAAATGTCCTATTTATACATGCAATATGGCTGGTGGATGGTTCTAAATTTAATTTGCGTAAAGCTGATTTTCCTTATCATCAAAAGAATATCATATTGTTACTACATAATTCATCATAATATGATTGAGATGGTTGCTCCATTCAATCTATACCCAAATTAATTAAAACCCATTAAATTAATTAAGAGTGATGAGATTTCTCAATTCCCACTTTCCAGATGCTCAAATTGTCCATAACCGGGGACATGGCTAATCGATTAGTTTTACACTCTGCAGAGGTTTGCACACTTTTCCCCACAAGACTCGATCACCTCCTTTGTAGTCCTCGTGCTTCCTGGTGTTTGAGAATCGGAAGATTGAGACATAGTCTTTCTGAAGTGTTCCCTCTTAACCCTGGGTAGACCGGTACACCTACATATATAACTAGATCTGCTAGTTTACCACGGTAAGAGGTCACACAATGTACTCAACTAAGCCAGAGCCCATAATAGCTTGTGGCTGTGCAGGTAAGCTTGTAGTCATGAAAAATTTATGAATCCCTTTGAGCCTGGGTGGCAGTCCATAGGGTGATCACACGGGTACTCCTGGATCCCCTGGGCAAGTCCACTGGTTTCTCCATGGTGCCCGGGCAATCCCACTGGTTTCTCCAGGGTGCCCCTTACCATTCAACCCAGATGTGTGTTAATGTTGCCACCTTAAGGTTACCCTTAATTATTATCTCACTCGCAACTTTCATGATCTCACATACCAATCCCCGTCTACAATGGCATAGCAAAATCCCGACAACGTTGGTGACAAAGAAGTAAAGGCTCAGACCTACCTCATTGCACTACTGGGTTTATAATATAGCCAACTAACATAATCATGCAAACCCTACATCAAAGGACTAAATGCATATATAAAACATAGGTATAAAAGGGCATGATCAAGATGTAACTTGCCTTGTACTGTTGATGAAGATGAAATATTATATTGAGTCATCTCTCCTTCTCGTTACGATATATCTAATGATATAAGAAAGTACTTTAACACACAACAACATCCAAATAAAGATCCAAATAAAATATTCAAATTACAATACAAAATAAAAAATAAAAATAAAAACATTCCTACATAAGTTGTTAGGACTTGGTTACGGGTTGAGATAAGATCAAGAATGAAAATATGATATAGGGTTTGTTCTGGGGTTGGGTCAAAGTGAAGGTCACAGCTTGAAGAGTTGTGAGGCAAGGTTCTATGACAAAGTCTATAATGGGTTTGATTGGAATATTTGACTTGGGTCCAATGAAAATGATAGATGGAGTTGATGCCATAAGGTTTATGTTACAAAAATTTATGTAACCTTTCCTAAGTCCAAATTTGTATGATGATGGCATATGACCAGAGAGGTTTTCTAGGGATCAATCTAAGAGATTTATCTTCGTGTCAAAAGTTATTAAACAATGACCGAGAAGGTCAAATTAAGGTGTTGATGTTAAAACAGTGACTAAATCTTGCTGGAAAAAATTATGCCATGAGTTCCAACAGAAAGGTGATGTCCTAAGGTTGAACTTTCATATAATAAACATTTTTATATGATTTATAGATTAGAAGATATAACAAAAGTACTCAATTTAACATTTAGATCAGAACTAAATTTTAACTTGCCAAAAACTAAGATCTCGAATGTTTATAATAAGCTAGATGTTCTACAGAATCCGCGGATTTAAAATTTTTCAAATTTGGACATACGGTTTAGGAGATATGATTTTCCGAAGTTTGGATATTTTCCTGAAAATGTATTATGGGATTCAGATTAGGCTGCTACGAGTCATGCCCCTACTGGCTGAGTTCCCTTCGTTTTCTTTAACAGCACAGATGGATCGATCAAAAGATCGAGGGACGGAAGAAAGAATGCTCACCGAGGAAGGAGGTACGGTCGGGCGTGCTCCGGCGAGTAGGAGAGGTGGACGGTGAAATACACCACGCGGATGCAGTGATGAAGGTGATGTCGTCGTTGACGACCAATTCGTCCTCGCGAAGCCGTGTGAACCCGCTGGAGTTCGCTGGAGTTTACGGTTGGATGTACTCGTCGCCGTTCGTGAGCTCCGGTTATGGATTCGAGAGGATCAAGGGTTCAGGGAGGTGCGCAAAATACAAATAGAGAGAATAAATGATAGGAAGGGTCGGGGCTTCACCATATGTGACTGAAACTTCGTCGGAAGCTGCGATGGACTTCGGACTCCGGCTACAAATTGACAACCATGGGGAGGGAGATGGAGAGGGGTTTCTGGAGAGGAGGTGGGAGGCTTCGAGGCGCTCCTCAAGGTTCCTTTTATAGAGAAAGGGGAGGCCGGGAGATGGAGATCAAGAGAGCTCATCGTGGCCAATAATGGCAGTTTGTGCGTGTATGTTTCACGGCTTCGTGCGTCCAATTAAAGCAACGAAATTGAGTTTTAATTCCCTGAATGAGTTCTCTTGACATTCCTCAATAATTTTTGTATTGGTGGCAAGTTGTAATGGGGAATGAATTGAGAACTCATTCAGGGAATTAAAACTCAATTTCGTTGCTTTAATTGGACGCATGAAGCCGTGAAACGTACACGCACAAACTGCCATTATTGGCCACGATGAGCTCTCTTGATCTCCATCTCCCGGCCTCCCGTTTCCCTAAGGAACCCTGAGGAGCGCCTCGAAGCCTCCCACCTCCTCTCCAGAAACCCCTCTCCATCTCCCTCCCCATGGTTGTCAATTTGTAGCCGGAGTCCAAAGTCCGTCGCAGCTTCCGACGAAGTTTCAGTCACATATGGTGAAGCCCCGACCCTTCCTATCATTTATTCTCTCTATTTGTATTTTGCGCACCTCCCTGAAGCCTTGAACCTCTCGAATCCACAGCCGGAGCTCACGAACGGCGACAAGTACATCCAACCGGAAACTCCGGCGAACTCCAGTGGGTTCACACGGCTTGCCGAGGACAAACTGGTCGTCAACGACGACATCACCTTCATCACCGCGTCCGCGTGGTGTATTTCACCGTCCGCCTCTCCTACTCGCCGGAGCACGCCCGACCGGACCTCCTTCCCCGGTGAGCATTCTTTCTTCCGTCTCTCGATCTTTTGATCGATCCATGTGTGCTGTTAAATAGAACGAAGGGAACTCAGCCAGTAGGGGCATGACTCGTAGCAGCCTAATCTGACTCCCGTAATACATATTCAGGAAAATATTCAAACTTCGGAAAATCATATCTCCTAAACCGTATGTCCAAATTTGACAAATTTTATATCCCCGTATTCCTTGGAACATCTAGCTTATTATAAAAATTCGAGATCTTCGTTTTTGGCAAGTTAAAATTTAGTTCTGATTTAAATGTTAAATTGAGTACTTTTGCTATATCTTCTAATCTATAAATCATATAAAAATGTTTATTATATGAAAGTTCGACCTTAGGACATCACCTTTCTGTTGGAACTCATGGCATAATTTTTTCAGCAAGATTTAGTCACTGTTTTAACATCAACACCTTAATTTGCCCTTCTCGGTCATTGTTTAATAACTTTTGACATCTTGATCATGCCCTTTTATACCTATGTTTTATATATGCATTTAGTCCTTTGATGTAGGGTTTGCATGAATATGTTAGTTGGCTATATTATAAACCCAGTAGTGCAATGAGGTAGGTCTGAGCCTTTACTTCTTTGTCACCAACGTTGTAGAGATTTTGCTATGCCATTGTAGACGGGGATTGGTATGTGAGATCATGAAAGTTGCGAGTGAGATAATAATTAAGGGTAACCTTAAGGTGACAACATTAACACACATCTGGGTGGATTGGTAAGGGGCACCCTGGAGAAACCAGTGGACTTGCCCGGGCACCCTGGAGAAACCAGTGGACTTGCCCAGGGGATCCCAGAGTACCCGTGTGATCACCCTACGGACTGCCACCCAGGCTCAAAGGGATTCATCAATTTTTCATGACTAAAAGCTTACCTGCACAGCCACAAGCTATTATGGGCTCTGGCTTAGTTGAGTACGTTGTGTGACCTCTTACCGTGGTAAACTAGCAGATGTAGTTATATATGTAGGTGTACCGGTCTACCCAGGGTTAAGAGGGAACACTTCAGAAAGACTATGTCTCGATCTTCCGATTCTCAAACACCAGGCAATGCGAGGACTACAAAGGAAGTGATCGAGTCTTGTGGGGAAAAGTGTGCAAACCTCTGCGGAGTATAAAACTAATCGATTAGTCGTGTCCCCGGTTATGGACAATTTGAGCATCTGGAAAGTGGGAATTGAGCAATCTCATCACTCTTAATTAATTTAATGGGTTTTAATGAATTTGGGTATAGATTGAATGGAGCAACCATCTCAATCATATTATGATGAATTATGTAGTAACAATATAATATTCTTTTGATGATAGGGAAAAATCAGCTTTATGCAAATTAAATTTAGAACCATCCACCAGCCATATTGCATGTATAAATAGGACATTTATTCATCTCTTGTGGTGTGACTTGCCAGTACATTCAACATACTGACCAACACGGCTGCAACATATTTTGTTGCAGGTATTATCCGATGAGTACGTGATACGATAAGGTTATGGTCTGCACTCAACTTGCCGATGGCGTTGATGGGACTCCACACCCGTTTTCCTATTTCCGCTGAGATTCTTAAGGTATATATCAATTTTTTTGTTACTTATACATGTGATTGCACTTTGATATATACATTGATGTACTGTGTGTAGACCGACTCCTGCCTGCATCTACTACTATTACTCCACTCATCGACCGCTATCCAGCATGCATCTAGAGTATTAAGTTAAAAACAGAGTAACGCCTTAAGCAAGATGATATGATGTAGAGGGATAGACTCATGCAATATGAAGAAAACCCCATCTTGTTATCCTCGATGGCAACAATACAATACGTGCCTTGCTGCCCTTACTCTCACCGGGAAAGGACACCGCAAGATTGAACCCAAAGCTAAGCACTTCTCCCATTGCAAGAAAGATCAATCTAGTAGTCCAAACCAAACTGATAATTCGAAGAGACATGCAAATATAACCAATCATACATAAAAGAATTCAGAGAAGATTCAAATATTATTCATAGATAGACTTGATCATAAACCCACAATTTATCGGTCTCAACAAACATACTGCAAAAGAAGATTACATCGAATAGATCTCCACAAGAGAGGGGGCGACCATTGTATTGAGATCCAAAAAGAGAGACGAAGCCATCTAGCTACTAACTATGGACCTGTAGGTCTGTAGTAAACTACTCACACTTCATCGGAGAGGCTATGGTGTTGATGTAGAAGCACTCCGTGATCGATGCCCCCTCTGGCGGAGCTCCGGAATAGGACCCAAGATGGAATCTCGTGGATCCAAAAAGTTACGGTGGTGGAATTAGGGTTTTGTCTCCTGTTCTGATCGTTTGGGGGTACGTGGATATATATAGAAGGAAGAAGTACGTCGGTGGAGCAACAGGGGGCCCACGAGGGTGGAGGGCGCGCCTAGGGAGGGGGGGGCAGGCGAGCCCCCTACCTCGTGGCCTCCTGTTAGATGGATTCACGTAGGGTCCAGGTCTCCTGAGTTGTATTCGGTAAGAAAATCATGTTCCCGAAGGTTTCATTCCGTTTGGACTCCGTTTGATATTCCTTTTCTTCGAAACCCTAAAATAGGCAAAAAACAATTATGGGCTGGGCCTTCGGTTAATAGGTTAGTCCCAAAAATAATATAAAACTGTATAATAAAGCCCAATAATGTCCAAAATAGTAGATAATATAGCATGGAGCAATCAAAAATTATAGATACATTGGGGACGTATCAACTGACTACACATGTATACAGTGCAATAGCATAACAATAAGTGCAGAAAGAATCTAGAGCAACACCAAATCCATAGTAACCAGTTCATAGGCTTGAATTAGAACTAGAGCATGGACCAGTAGATCAACAGGAGGAGACAGATTAGACAAAATCCACATAAACACATCCATACACATAGCAGGATCGACGGGGTGAGGAGGAAGACGACGAGCTTCTGGTCCTCCTCCGCTGTCCACGGCCCCTTCTTCAGCCCCACCTTGTCGCAGCACGGCTGCCTCCCCATCTGCTCAATCTCGCTGCCCTTCTGACCCTACAAATGCACAACCAGTGTATTAGTAGTGCCAAGCATAAGGCGAAAGTGAGGTGAGATAGTGAAGGTTTGACAGAGAATACGCTTAACAAGAGCAATGTCTAAAACTCAATATCACTCACGAGCAAGCTCATCATATTCATCCTTGCCAACAATGTACAGGCAGACGTCCCCAATCATGGTATAGACAATGGAGACCGACCTGGGAGAGTGTCAGCACATCAGATATTTATGGACAAGGAGTTAAAAATGCACATGCTTGGTTCAGGCTGAAGTCATGGATGGCACCCATTGGACTGGGACTTCAACATGCATATGTTGTAGCAGCTCAAATCCTCTAGCATATGGTTAACTGTATAGATGCTTAAAGGTTGATTTTAATTAAGAATTATTGCAGTTTACTGGACTATGAACAACTAATAATACAAATCTTGTCCCAAAAAAAGCTAGTAATGCAAATAACAAATCAACAATGTTTGTAATGGTGGACTAGCACCAGTATCTATCTCTAAACTGATTGATTCGTGGCTGAATGAAAAACGAGCCTATGCTTGCAATTCTATTTATGCAGCTGAAAGGAAAACCAACCTATGCCCCAAAATTTCAATTGTTTTTGCCACGGGAGAAGCAACCTAAGCTATGCATAGGTCATAGGTACAACCTCAAAATGGACGAGAGCAGCAAGTAAAGCTGATCAGGCAGATGGGGTGGGGTGGGATGGGGTGGCTGACCGACCTCACTATCCGACGGTGAGGGCGTTATTGTTGTTCCAGACGGGCACACCGGAGTTGGTGGTCCAGTAGCCAGAGTTGGCCTCACTCGTCGGCCGATGCTGCAAACAACACAAGAAATCAACAAAACAAAGCATCAGATCACTGGACCATGGGGCGACAGAGAAAGACGCTGGCGCAGCCGGTTGAGGGGGGGGAGGGGGGTACGTACCTTGTAGGGATCCATGGTCGGCGCCGGCAACCGGGCACTGGCGTGTCTGGAGGGGAGGCGCTGGCAATCTGGCCTTGTTCCATTGGGATCATGTGCTGCACCCGTCTCCTCATGCACGGGCCGGCCGGTGCTACCTCTTGAGCACTGCCTTGGATTTCCCGGAAGAGGAAGGGATGATGCAGCAAAGTAGCATAAGTATTTCCCTCAGTTTTTGAGAACCAAGGTATCAATCCAGTAGGAGGCTACGCACGAGTCCCTCGTACCTACACAAAAACAATAGCTCAACGCAACCAACGCGCTCAGGGGTTGTCAATCCCTTCACGGTCGCTTACGAAAGTGAGATCTGATAGAGATGATAAATAATATTTTTGGTATTTTTGGTATAGAGATGCAAAGTATAAAGTAAAATCAAAGTAAAAGCAAAGCAATAATAAAGTGATGGAGATTAATATGATGAGAATAGACCCGAGGGCCATATGTTTCACTAGTGGCTTCTCTCAAGAGCATAAGTATTCTACGGTGGGTGAACAAATTACCGTTGAGCAATTGACAGAATTGAGAATAGTTATAAGAATATCTAGGTATGATCATGTATATAGGCATCACGTCCGAGACAAGTAGATCGAAGCGATTTTGCATCTACTACTATTACTCCACTCATCGACCGCTATCCAGCATGCATCTAGAGTATTAAGTTAAAAACAGAGTAACGCCTTAAGCAAGATGACATGATGTAGAGGGATAGTTTCATGCAATATGATAAAAAACCCATCTTGTTATCCTCGATAGCAATGATACAATACATGCCTTGCTGCCCCTTCTGTCACTGGGAAAGGACACCGCAAGATCGAACCCAAAGCTAAGCACTTCTCCCATGGCAAGAACAACCAATCTAGTAGGCCAAACCAAACTGATAATTTGAAGAGACTTGCAAAGATAACCAATCATACATAAAAGAATTCAGAGAAGATTCAAATATTATTCATAGATAGACTTGATCATAAACCCACAATTCATCGGTCTCAACAAACACACCGCAAAAAGAAGATTACATCAAATAGATCTCCACGAGAGAGGGGGAGAGCATTGTATTGAGATCCAAAAAGAGAGAATAAGCCATCTAGCTACTAGCTATGGACCCATAGGTCTGAAGTAAACTACTCACACTTCATCGGAGGGGCTTGGATGATGATGTAGAAGCCCTTCGTGATCGATGCCCCCTCTGGCAGAGCTCCGGAACAGGCCCCAAGATTGGATCTCGTGGATACAGAAAGTTGCGACAGTGGAATTAGGTTTTTGGTCCCGTCTCTGATCGTTTGGGTGTACGTGGATACATATAGGAGGAAGAAGTACATCGGTGGAGCTTCGAGGGGCCCACGAGGCAGGGTGGCGCGCCCTAGGGGGCGCCCTCCACCCTCGTGACTGCCTCGTGGCTTTCTTGACGGGGGGTCCAAGTCTCTTGGATCTTATCTGATGAGAAAATCACGTTTCCGAAGGTTTCATTCCGTTTGGACTCCGTTCGATATTCCTTTTCTTCGAAACCCTAAAACAAGCAAAAACAACAATTCTGGGCTGGGCCTCCGGTTAATAGGTTAGTCCCAAAAATAATATAAAAGTGGATAATAAAGCCCAATAATGTCCAAAACAGTAGATAATATAGCATGGATCAATAAAAAATTATAGATACGTTGGGGACGTATCAGTCGGCCGTCGTGTTATGATGACCTCCGACGGAGAGGAGGGCGTCGGCGTCCTCGAAGCAGGGGCCGGTGGCGGGGTCGGAGATGAGCACGAACTCGTTGCTGGGGTCGGAGATGAGCACGAACTCGTTGCTAGGGTTGGAGAGGTGGTGCTGGAGGAAGGAGGAGGCGACGGCAAGGGGGTTGGGAGGCGGCGGCAAGAGGGTGGGGGCGTCGATCTGGATCAGGGAGATGGTGGCGGCGCGAGGAGGCGTGGATCCAGCTCATCGACGGCGTGGATCCGGAAAGCCCGCTATGGCTGTGGCGGGGGATAGGGAGGCGTGGGGATTCGAGCTCCTCACCGTCGATGGCCGTGGTGTGTAACCGGGGGCAGGGGCGGCGGCTAGGGTTTGGCGAGCGGGTGCAGGTGCGGGAGAGAAGGGATTTGAACGATGGGGCATGGGGGCTGCGTGGGTGAGGGGGTGAGGGGGTGAGAGGGCAACGTGGGTGAGAGGGTCAAGGGATGAGATCCGATGTTGGATCCGGGAGCATCCGACGGTGTCCGATGCATGATCCGCGTGATATGCCTATGGACCAATCAAAACGCAACAAACAATTTAAAGACCTTATGACCATCTAAATAGGTCACAAAAAAATCATTTTCCATTTTTCAGTGCTCAAAATAAGTTTTTTTAAAAGACCTACCAAATATTTGTTCAAATAATATCATACTTTCCAAAAGCTTACATCTTAGATTGGCAAACAACATTGACAAAGGGAGTTTTTATTTTATTTTTTTGCATTAAAAAACAATTTTCCATTTTTTGAGTGTCCAGAGTGAGTTTTTTTGTGAACGACCTACCATATATTTGTTGCAAATTGGAACAAATCAATTTTATAAAATACTAGGACATATATAATTCACAATTGACCTAATGGTTGGGTGTCAAAAGCTTTGATCCACCTGTCCCGAAAAAGACAAATTTCTGCCGATCTAGTTGGAAACACGTCAAATTTGAACTGCAGCTGCCTCATAGTATGCTCTTTATTTTTTCCAAAAATAATTTATAGGTACATAAGTATCTATTTAATCATAGAAATGTCAAAAGTTTTCCAAGATTCAACCACTAGCTAGGAACGGTCATGCCGGCCGTTTTGACCGCATTTTCAAACGGGCATAAAAAATAAAAAAAATCAAAAAATTGGAAAACCTTCACATTGTGTCATTATGTGTGACCAAGTTTCCAGGAAAAATAATGAACTTGTAATACGGAAATTATTTTTAAAAATTGTGCTCAGAAATGAGCTATCATGCGTGAAGATTCAAGGCTTTCAAGCCAAATGATCAACCTTATGGCCACATTCATGGCATAGTTTGTTCAAAGTATCTCATATTGTGCACAAGGGTGCATCTTGGAATTCCAAACAATGTTGCCTAAGGGAGTTTTCATTTTCTTTGCACGGAAAATTCATTTTCCATTTTTTGAGTGTCCGAAATGAGTTTTTTTGGGAAGGACCTACCATATATTTGTTGCAAAATTGGACCTAATCAATTTTATAAAATACTAGGCCATATTTAATGCACAATTGACAAAATGCTTGGGTTTCAAAAGTTTTGATCCACCTCTGGTGAAAAAGACAAATTTCCGCTGATTCAGTAGGAAGCGGGTCAAATTTGAACTGCAGCTACCTTATTGTTTGCTCTTTATTTTTTCCAAAAATCATTTCTAGTTACATAAGTATCTATTTAAGCATAAATACATGGTTTGGTGTTGATACGTCGATGTTTGGATGGTGGCCCAGGGCCCCCAATCCAAAACGTGTAAACTAGCATGCCTGCCACGTGGTCACCGCGTGACCTTGGCGTTGACATGCGTTCAGAGAGGCCCAGGCATGTCTAGTGGGTTGTGTACTCCCCATGTAGGTGCTAGGAAAAAAATTACAACAGAAGAATCTCGCGAGGAGACCGGCCTATGCTCAAAGATGAATTATCAGCCAAGTGTTTGATTAGCGGTACAGGAAATGCACATGGCCAATGGGCGTGAGTTTTGGCTAAGGATGATCATCTACTAAGAAGAATGTCTTCACAATTTTTCAGCTCAAAAGGAGGATCCTAGGTGGTACTTGCTTTGCAAAGTATCACACTGCACAAAAATATGAATGTTGAAGCTGGGCTCAAAATAATGAATGGATTGCTAAAATTTGGTGGAGGATGCTTATTTGGGCATAGGAAAGCACTGTAGAAAATTGATACCATTTGGATATATAAAAAAGGTACTTCCTTCACAATGCTTCTAGGTGGACAAAAACTTTGGAAATTTGCTGAGGAAGATTTGCTAGGCAAATGGAGTTGAATTTTGTCATGAGGCAATGATTTGGATAGGAAAGGGTGCCCAGAAATTTCGAGGATAATCAAGAATATATAAATAGCACTTCCTTCACAAAGTGTTGTTGTGAACAAAATAGGAAAATGAATATTGTTGAATTAGTTTTGAACTAGGCAGGGTAGGATTTTTACATATTTGACGAAGATATGATCCAAAGAATTTATGATATTTTTTTGGGAATTTTTGGAATGACAAAAATATAGGTTGCTTCACAACCTAGGGCGAAAACTGCCACATGGACATGACACATAGGCAAAACTGATGAGGTGGCACCTAGTCATAGCAACCAACAACAATTTACAAGGTTATGACCATCTATATTGGTCATGATCAGCTCGAAATAAGGCAGCGGACCTGTGCTATCTGCTTTATGACCATTTCGTGTAAGGAAATTACAACCTTTTTGACCAAAATGGTCGTTGTAGTTTAGGGTTTGGAGCCCCCCGAACAACTTTTGACCAATTGGTCTCAAATGGTCATAGATCAATGACCAATTCTTACAGGGTCACTGACAGAAGGTCACTAGTTGACATATTTCTTGTAGTGCCGTAACTTGAGGATTATCCTCATTGCTGCACAGAAGAATTACGTCCTAGAAGCACCGCTAGGTGCCAGGCCTACTGCAGATGCTGCTGACAACGTTAAGAATGTTTGGCAAAGTAAAGCTGATGACTACTCGATAGTTCGGTGTGCCATGCTTTACGGCTTAGAACCGGGACTTCAATGATGTTTTGAATGTCATGGAGCATATGAGATGTTCCAGGAGTTGAAGTTAATATTTCAGGCAAATGCCCGAATTGAGAGATATGAAGTCTCCAATAAGTTCTATAACTGCAAGATGGAGGAGAATAGTTCTGTCAGTGAACATATACTCAAAATGTCTGGGTATCATAATCACTTGACTCAACTGGGAGTTAATCTTCCTGTTGATAGTGTCATTGATAGAGTTCTTCAATCACTGCCACCAAGCTACAAAAGGTTCGTGATGAACTATAGTATGCAAGGGGTGGATAAGACAATTCCCAAGCTCTTTGCAATGCTAAAGGCTGCGGAGGTAGAAATCAAAAAGGAGCATCAAGTGTTGATGGTCAACAAGACTACTAGTTTCAAGGAAAAGGGTAAACGGAAGAAAGGGGAACTTCGAGAAGAATAGCAAACAAGTTGCTACTCAAGAGAAGAAACCCAAGTCTGGTCCTAAGCCTGAAACTGAGTGCTTCTACTGCAAACAGACTGGTCACTGGAGGCAGAACTGCCCCAAGTATTTGGCGGATAAGAAGGATGGGAAGGTGAACAAAGGTATATGTGATATACATGTTATTGATGTGTACCTTACTAATGCTCGCAGTAGCACCTGGGTATTTGATACTGGTTCTGTTGCTAATATTTGCAACTCGAAACAGGGACTATGGATTAAGCGAAGATTGGCTAAGGATGAGGTGACGATGCGCGTGGGAAATGGTTCAAAAGTTGGCGTGATCGCAGTCAGCACGCTACCTCTACATCTACCTTCGGGATTAGTTTTAGAACTGAATAATTGTTATTTGGTGCCAGCATTGAGCATGAACATTATATCTGGATCTTGTTTGATGCGAGATGAATATTCATTGAAATCAGAGAATAATGGTTGTTCTATTTATATGAGTAATATCTTTTATGGTCATGCACCCTTGAAGAGTGGTATATTCTTATTGAATCTCGATAGTAGTGATACACATATTCATAATATTGAAGCCAAAAGATGCAGAGTTGATAATGATAGTGCAACTTATTTGTGGCACTGCCGTTTAGGTCATATTGGTGTAAAGCGCATGAAGAAACTCCATACTGATGGACTTTTGGAACCACTTGATTATGAATCACTTGGTACTTGCGAACCGTGCCTCATGGGCAAGATGACTAAAACACCGTTCTCCGGAACTATGGAGCGAGCAATAGATTTGTTGGAAATCATACATACAGATGTATGTGGTCCAATGAATGTTGAGGCTCGCGGCGGGTATCGCTATTTTCTCACCTTCACAGATGATTTAAGCAGATATGGGTATATCTACTTAATGAAACATAAATCTGAAACATTTGAAAAGTTCAAAGAATTTCAGAGTGAAGTTGAAAATTATCGTAATAATAAAATAAAGTTTCTACGATCTGATCGTGGACGAGAATATTTGAGTTACGAGTTTGGTCTTCATTTGAAACAATGCGGAATAGTTTCGCAACTCACGCCACCCGGAACACCACAGCGTAATGGTGTGTCCGAATGTCGTAATCATACTTTACTAGATATGGTGCGATCTATGATGTCTCTTACTGATTTACCGCTATCATTTTGGGGTTATGCTTTAGAGACGGCTGCATTCATGTTAAATAGGGCACCATCAAAATCCGTTGAGACTATGCCTTATGAACTGTGGTTTGGAAAGAAACCAAAGTTGTCGTTTCTTAAAGTTTGGGGCTGCGATGCTTATGTGAAAAAACTTCAACCTGATAAGCTCGAACCCAAATTGTAGAAATGTGTCTTCATAGGATACTCAAAGGAAAATGTTGGGTACACCTTCTATCACAGATCTGAAGGCAAACATTTGTTGCTAAATTTGGATCCTTTCTAGAGAAGGAGTTTCTCTCGAAAGAACTGAGTGGGAGGAAAGTAGAACTTGATGAGGTAACTGTACCTGCTCCCTTATTGGAAAGTAGTTCAGCACAGAAACCGGTTCATGTGACACCTATACCAATTAGTGAGGAAGTTAATGATGATGATCATGAAACTTCAGATCAAGTTGTTATTGAACCTCGTAGGTCAACCAGAGTGAGATCTGCACCAGAGTGGTACGGTAAACCTGTTCTGGAGGTCATGTTGCTAGACCATGACGAACCTACGAACTATGAAGAAGCGATGGTGAGCCTAGATTCTGCAAAGTGACTTGAGGCCATGAAATCTGAGATGGGATCCATGTATGAGAACAAAGTGTGGACTTTGGTTGACTTGCCCATTGATCGGCAAGCCATTGAAAATAAACGGATCTTCGAGAAGAAGACTGACGCTAACGGTAAAGTTATTGTCTATAAAGCTCGACTTGTTGCAAAAGGTTTTCGGCAAGTTCAAGGGATTGACTACGAGGAGACTTTCTCACCCATAGAGATGCTTAAGTCTGTCCGAATCATGTTAGCAATTGCTGCATTTTTTGATTATGAAATTTGGCAACTGGATGTCAAAACTGCATTCCGGAACAGATTTCTGGAAGAAGAGTTGTATATGATGCATCTGGAAGGTTTTGTCGATCCAAAGGGAGCTAACAAAGTGTGCAAGATCCAGCGATCCATTTATGGACTGGTGCAAGCCTCTCGGAGTTGGAATAAATGTTTTGATAGCGTGATCAAAATATGGTTTTATACAGACTTTTGGAGAAGCCTGTATTTACAAGAAAGTGAGTGGGAGCTCTATAGCATTTCTGATATTATATGTGGATGACATATTGTTGATTGGAAATGATATAGAATTTCTGGATAGCATAAAAGGACATTTGAATAAGAGTTTTTCAATGAAAGACCTCGGTGAAGCTGCTTATATATTGGGCATCAAGATCTATAGAGATAGATCGAGACGCTTAATTGGACTTTCACAAAGCACATACCTTGAAAAAGTTTTGAAGAAGTTCAAAATGGATCAAGCAAAGAAAGGGTTCTTGCCTGTGTTACAAGGTGTGAAGTTGAGTAAGACTCAATGCGCGACCACTTCAGAAGATAGAGAGAAAATGA
The DNA here is from genome assembly GCF_018294505.1 of Triticum aestivum. Lineage (NCBI taxonomy): Eukaryota > Viridiplantae > Streptophyta > Magnoliopsida > Poales > Poaceae > Triticum > Triticum aestivum. Next base: position 405,204,019 of record NC_057803.1, read on the forward strand.
AAGATGTTCCCTATGCTTTAGCCATAGGCTCTATCATGTATGCAATGCTGTGTACCAGACCTGATGTGTGCCGTGCTATTAGTTTAGTAGGGAGGTACCAAAGTAATCCATGAGGGGATCACTGGACAGCGGTCAAGAACATCCTGAAATACCTTAAAAGGACGAAGGATATGTTTCTTGTTTATGGAGGTGACAAAGAGCTCGTCGTAAATGGTTATGTCGATGCAAGCTTTGACACTGATCCGGACGATTCTAAATTGCAAACCAGATACATGTTTTTATTAAACGGCGGAGCTGTCAGTGGGTGCAGTTCTAAACAAAGCGCCGTAGCGGGATCTACATGTGAAGCGGAGTACATAGCTGCTTCGGAAGCAGGAAATGAAGGAGTCTAGATGAAGGAGTTCATATCCGTTCTAGGTGTCATACCTAGTGCATCGAGTCCAATGAAAATCTTTTGTGACAATACTGGTGCAATTGCTTTAGCAAAGGAATCCAGATTTCACAAGAGAACCAAGAACATCAAGAGACGCTTCAACTCCATCTAGGATCATGTCTAGGTGGGAGACATAGATATTTTCAAGATACATATGGAACTAAATGTTGCAGACCCGTTGACTAAGCCTCTTCCACGAGCAAAACATGATCAGCACCAAGGCTCCATGGGTGTTAGAATCATTACTGTGTAATCTAGATTATTGACTCTAGTGCAAGTAGGAGACTGAAGGAAATATGCCCTAGAGGAAATAATAAAGTTATTATTTATTTCCTCATATCATGATAAATGTTTATTATTCATGCTAGAATCGTATTAACCAGAAACATGATACATGTGTGAATACATAGACAAAACAGAGTGTCACTAGTACGCCTCTACTTGACTAGCTCGTTGAATCAAAGATGGTTATGTTTCCTAACCATAGACAAAGAGTTGTCATTTGATTAATGAGATCACATCATTAGGAGAATGATGTGATTGACTTGACCCATTCCGTTAGCTTAGCACTTGATCGTTTAGTTTGTTTCTATTGCTTTCTTCATGACTTATACATGTTCCTGTGACTATGGGATTATGCAACTCCCGTTTACCAGAGGAACACTTTGTGTGCTACCAAACGTCACAACGTAACTGGGTGATTATAAAGGTGCTCTACAGGTGTCTCCAAAGGTACTTGTTGGGTTGGCGTATTTCAAGATTAGGATTTGTCACTCCGATTGTCGGAGAGGTATCTCTGGGCCCACTCGGTAATACACATCACTCAAGCCTTGCAAGCATTGTAATTACTGAGTTAGTTGTGGGATGATGTATTACGGAACGAGTAAAGAGACCTGCCGATAACGAGATTGAACTAGGTATTGAGATACCGACGAACGAATCTCGGGCAAGTAACATACCGATGACAAAGAGAACAACATATGTTGTTATGCGGTTTGAACGATAAAGATCTTCGTGGAATATGTAGGAGCCAATATGATCATCCAGGTTCTGCTATTGGTTATTGACCGGAGACGTGTCTCGGTCATGTCTACATAGCTCTCGAACCCGTAGGGTCCACACGCTTAAAGTTTGATGTCGGTTATATTATGACTTTATGTGTTTTGATGTACCGAAGGTAGTTCGGAGTCCCGGATGTGATCACGGACATGATGAGGAGTCTCGAAGTGGTCGAGACATGAAGATTGATATATTTGACGACTATATTCGGACACCAAAATGGTTCCGGGTGTTATCGGATATATACCGGAGTACCGAGGGGTTACCGGAACCCCACCGGGGGTTATTGGGCGTCATGGGCCCAAGTGGTGGGAGATGATAGGCGGCAGGAGGTGGCGCGCGGCCCCCTTGCCCCAATCCGAATTGGGAAAGGGAAGGGGCGGCGGCCCCCCTTCTCCTTCCTTCTCTCCACCTCCTCCTTCCCCCTTCTTCTAGTTGGAATAGGAAAGGGGGGCAAAACCTACTTGGAGTAGGATTTCCCCCCCTTGGGCGCGCCTCCTCCCCTTGGTCGCCCCCCTCCTCCTCCCCCCTTTATATACAGAGGAGTGGGGCACCCCATAGACACAACAATTGATCTCTTGGATCTTTTAGCCGTGTGCGGTGCCCCCCTCCACCATAATCCACCTCGGTCATATTGTAGCGGTGCTTAGGCGAAGCCCTGCGTCGGTAGAACATCATCATCATCACCACGCCATCGTGCTGAGGAACTCTCCCTCAAAGCTCGACTTGATCGGAGTTCGAGGGACGTCATCAAGTTGAACGTGTGCAGAACTCGGAGGTGCCATGCGTTCAGTGCTGGATCGGTCGAATCGTGAAGACGTATGACTAAATTAACCGCATTGTGCTAACTCTTCCGCTTTCAGTCTATGAGGGTACGTGGACACACTCTCCCCTCTCGTTGCTATGCATCACCATGATCTTGCGTGTGCATAGGAATCTTTTTGAAATTACTACATTCCCCCAACACTTCCTTGCATATGCTAGATCTTTCTCTTCTTGCTAATTTGTTTTCCTATAAAATGCCTATGCATAGGAAGTATGTTAGACTTAGATGTGCTTTTCACATACTACATGATGCTCTCTTCGTGTTTCAATTGCTATCTTTCATGTGAGCATCATTAAAATATCGATGCCTAGTTAAGGGCGTTAAACAATAGCGCTTGTTGGGAGGCAACCAAATTTTATTTTTGTTTTTGCTTTTTAGGTTCTGTTTTGCTTTAAATAATTTATCTGGCCTCTAGTTAGATGTGGTTTTATATTTTAATTAGTGTTTGTTCCAAGTAAGACCTTTGGGGTAGCTTACGGTGATAGTTAATTTGATCTTGCTGAAAAGCAGAAACTTTTGCACTCAGGAAATTAAGTTTCATTTTTAGATGAAGTGAGATAAAATACTGATTCTTTTTTCAGAAGATTCGTAAACAAATTGCTTAGGTCATCCTAATATTTCAGAAATTTTGGAGTTACAAAAGTATTCGAGAGTTACAGATTGCTACAGATTGTTTTGTTTTTGACAGATTCTGTTTTTCGTGTGTTGTTTGCTTATTTTGATGCATCTATGGCTAGTATCGGCGGGGGGGGGGGGACCATGGAAAAGTTGAAATACAGTAGATATTACACCAATATAAATAAAGAATTAGTTAACAACAGTACCAAAAGTGGTGATTTATTTTCTTATACTAACGGAGCTTATGAGATTTTCTGTTGAGTTTTGTGTTGTGAAGTTTTCAAGTTTTGGTAAGGATTTGATGGACTATGGTATAACGAGTGTCAAGAGCCTAAACTTGGGGATGCTCAAAGCACCCCAAGGTAATATTAAAGGACAACCAAGAGCCTAAGCTAGGGGATGCCCCGGAAGGCATCCCCTCTTTCGTCTTCATCTATCGGTAACTGTACTTGAGGCTATAGTTTTATTCACCACATGATATGTGTTTTTCTTGGAGTGTCTTGTATGATTTGCGTATTTGCTTTTTAGTTTGACACAATCATCCTTGCTATACACACCTTTTTAGAGAGACATGCATGAATCGTGATTTATTAGAATACTCTATGTGCTTAACCTATATCTTTTGAGCTAGGCAAATTTTCTCTAGTGCTTCACTTATATCTTTTTAGAGCACGCCGGTGCTTTTATTTTATAGAAATTAATGAACTCTTGCACTTCACTTATATTATTTTGAGAGTCTTTAAAACAACATGGTAATTTCCTTTGGTTATAAATTTAGTCCTAATATGATAGGCGTCCAAGAGGGATATAATAAAAACTTTCATATAAAGTGCATTGAATACTATGAGAAGTTCGATTCCTCATGATTGTTTTGAGATATGAAGATAGTGATATTAAAGGCATGCTAGTGAGTAGTTGTGAATTTGAGAAATACTTGTGTTAAAGTTTGTGAGTCCCGTAGCATGCACGTATGGTGAACCGTTATGTGATGAAGTCGAAGCATGATTTATTTATTGATTGTCTTCCTTATGAGTGGCGGTCGGGGACGAGCGATGGTATTTTCCTACCAATCTATCCCCCTATGAGCTTGCACGTACTACTTTCTTTCGATGACTAATAGATTTTCTCAATAAGTATGTGAGTTCTTTAGGACTAATGTTGAGTCCATGGATTATACACACTCTCACCTTTCCGCCATTGCTAGCCTCTCTAGTATCGCGCAACTTTCGTCGGTACCATAAACCCACCATTTACCTTCCTCAAAACAGCCACCATACCTACCTATTATGGCTTTTCCATAGCCATTCCGAGATATATTGCCATGCAACTTTCCACCATTCCGTTTATATGACACGCTCCACTTATTGTCATATTGCTTTGCATGATCATGTAGTTGACATCGTATTTGTGGCAAAGCCACCATTCATAATTATTGCATACATGTCACTCTTGATTCATTGCACATCCTGGTACACCGCCGGAGGCATTCATATAGAGTCATATTTTGTTCTAAGTATCGAGTTGTAATTCTTGAGTTGTAAGTAAATAAAGGTGTGATGATCTTCATCATTAGAGCATTGCCCATGTGAGAAAAGGATGATGGAGACTATTATTCCCCCACAAGTTTGGATGAGACTCCAGACGAAAAAAGGAGGTCAAAAAAATGAGAGAAGTCCCAAATAAAAAACAAAAAAATGAGAGAAAAGAGAGAAGGGGCAATGTTACTATCCTTTTACCACACTTGTGCTTCAAAGTAGCACCATGATCTTCATGATAGAGAGTCTCCTATGATATCACTTTCATATACTAGTGGGAATTTTCATTATAGAACTTGGCTTGCATATTCCAAAGATGGGCTTGCTCAAATTTCCCTAGGTCTTCATGAGAAAGCGAGTTAGATGCGCACCCACTTAGTTTATTTTTGAGCTTTCATAAACTTATAGCTCTAGTGCAGCCGTTGCATGGCAATCCCTACTCACTCACATTGATATCTATTGATGGGAATCTCCATAGCCCATTGATACGCCTAGTTGATGTGAGACTATCTCCTTCTTTTGTCTTCTCCACAACCACCGTCTATACCACCTATAGTGCTATATCCATGGCTCACGCTCATGTATTCCGTGAAAGTTGAAAAAGTTTGAGAACGTTAAAAGGATGAAACAATTGCTTGGCTTGTCATCAGGGTTTTGCATGATTTAAATATTTTTTGTGATGAAGATGGAGCATAGCCAAACTATATGATTTTGTAGGGATAAGCTTTCTTTGGCCATGTTATTTTGAGAAGACATAATTATTTTGTTAGTATGCTTGAAGTATTATTGTTTTTATGTCAATATTAAACTTTTGTTTTGAATCATACGGATCTGAACATTCATGCCACAATAAAGAGAAGTACATGGATAAATATGTTAGGTAGCATTCCACATCAAAAATTCTGTTTTTATCATTTACCAACTAGAGGACGAGCAGGAATTAAGCTTGGGGAAGCTTGATACGTCTCCAACGTATCTATAATTTTTTATTGTTCCATGCTATTATATTATCTGTTTTGGATGTTTTATATGCATTAATATGCTATTTTATATGATTTTTGGGACTAACCTATTAACCTAGAGCCCAGTGCCAGCTCCAGTTTTTTACTTGTTTTAGAGTTTCGCAGAAAAGGAATACCAAACGGAGTCCAAATGGAATGAAACTTTCGTGATAATATTTCTTGGACCAGAAGACATCCATAGGGCTTGGAGTGCATGCTAGGAAAGCCACGAGGCGGCCACAAGGTAGGGAGGGGCGCCTAGGGGGTAGGGCGCGCCCCCACCCTTGTGGGCCCCTCATGACTCCACCAACCTATTTCTTCCTCCTATATATTCTCAAATATCCAAAATCTTCCAGGGGAGCCACAAAACTAGTTTTCCACCGCCTCAACCTTCTGTACCCGTGAGATCCTATCTAGGGGACTTTTCCGACGTCCTGCCGGAGGGGAATTCGATCATGGAGGGCTTCTACATCAACACCATTGCCTCTCTGATGAAGTGTGAGTAGTTTACCACAGACATATGGGTCCATAGCTAGTAGCTAGATGGCTTTTTCTCTCTCTTTGATTCTCAATACAAAGTTCCCCTCTATGTTCTTGGAGATCTATTCGATTTAATACTGTTTTGCGGTGTGTTTGCCGAGATCCTATGAATATTATTTGAATCTCCTATGAATTATTATATGCATGACTTGATATCTTTGCAAGTCTCTTCAAATTATTGATTTGGTTTGGCAAACTAGATTGGTTTTTCTAGCAATGGGATAAGTGCTTATCTTTGGGTTCAATCTTGCGGTACTCGATCCTAGTGACAGAAGGGGAACCGACACGTATTGTATTGTTGCTATCGAGGATAAAAAGATGGGGTTTTCATCATATTGTTTGAGTTAATTCCTCTACATCATGTCATCTTTCTTAATGCGTTACAATGTTCTTTATGAACTTAATACTCTAGATGCATGCTGGATCGTGGTCCATGTGTGGAGTAATAGTAGTAGATGCAGGCATGAGTCGGTGTACTTGACATAGACATGATGCTTATATTCATGATCATTTCCTTATATATCGTCATAACTTTGCGCTTTTTTTATCAATTGCTTGGAACTAATTTGTTCACCCACCATAATATTTTCTATCTTGAGAGAAGCCCCTAGTGAAATCTATGGCCCACGTGTCTACTTTCCATCATATAAGTTTCCGATCTACAATTTTAGTTTCCTATTTACTTTGTTTGCATTCTTTTACTTTCCATTCGATAATCCAAAAATAGCAAAAATATTACTTTACTGTTTATCCATCTATATCATATCTCACTTTGCAAATAACCGTGAAGGGATTGACAACCCCTTTATCACATTGGGTGCAAGTTGGTGTTTGTTTGTGCAGGAATTCGGTGGCTTGTGCATTGTCTCCTACTGGATTGATACCTTGGTTCTCAAAACTAAGGGAAATACTTACTCTACTTTGCTGCATCACCCTTTCCTCATCAAGGGAAAAACCAACGCAAGCTCAAGAGGTAGCAGATTACTCCCGCATGGGTCAATCACAACAGGTGTTCTGTAAAAAAATGCATCTCGATGTTCCATGCAATGCATAGGCATCTTGCTAGTTAATGTATAATTGTGGACTATTGTCTGACCGATCACTAAGACAAGTAGTACTACTATGAACTACTCCCTCAGTCCGTGAAAAAATGTACATCTAGCATTCGAAATTTTTCCAACAAAGAGTGTACATCTACACTTCCAATGCAGTTAGCCTTTAATCTAATCGGTAATTATTGAAGAATGCAGCAATTTGTGCTCTAGCTATAGGCTACATGTCTATCCTTAAGTAAAGCATGCAGCAACCTTCATTTAATCTTCTTCTCTCAATGGTTGCATGCACACATAAGTCTTCTACTTTTGGGTGTTAATTATGCCATGGAGTTTCCGTTCCTCTTGGTCAATGTGTAAATCTCTATATGTACAGTATTTCACGGAAGGAGGGAGTTGTGCACATGCGAAGTTCACTGGGCTGCCATGTTTCACACTCCTCCATCATAAGAGTGGAGATACTAGCTTTCATAAAAAATAATTAATGAATAGTATAAAGAGCACTAACATTATACCGCCCAGTTTCCTTGCTCGTCCTCGATATCAGAAAGAATACTTTCATTCGCCGACATGTGGGACGTCGACCATCCTGGTCCACTTTCCATGCACCAAAATTAGAGTGCATCACATAGTACTGTAGGGGAGACTCACACCGGTCGTAGCGCTGCAGTAATAAATGACTAATGAGCCATCAAATCACAGGCCGAACCTTTCCCACTGTAAGTTGCTCGGACAAAGGAACCATCATGACTTTGTTGAATCCGCTTCTTCGAGAAAACTTACTGTACCAGCAATACTGCTACCACACGCAAAGACTGGACGCCACTATAGCATGTTATATCACTCAAACCCACTAGGCCAAACTAGCCCGCCTAACGCTAATAGGATTTGTATGTCTCTATACTGCTATGATTTTGTTGACGACTAGAAAGAAATGGAGGGCCTTTCTCTCTATAGATCTTTCTCCATCCCACAACCCCTCTATAGCACATGTACACACTCTCTGTAGCCACTCCAAAAGTATGATGTCACTACACATTCACGCTTCCAGCAAAAAAATTACACATTCACGTATGTTACAAGTACGTGCCCATTTTGTTACGAATGCTAGCTATTAATGTGAATGTATCCATGAACCAAATCTTTGAGTTTGATGTGAAATAATGTATAATTGTGGACTATTGTTTGATAAATCGCTAAGCCTACAATTTTAGGAGCTTGGGCTATTGGCTGATCGACGACCAGACCTATAAGCGTACCACGAGCTCATCAGCCCCAATGTTTCTTTTTGGTAAGTGTTTGCAAGTACTATAGTAGATCACACAGTAGCTAGCCTACTAACATAGTGCAGAATAAACCGAGGTTTGACACCAAGAATCATCAAACAAGCCCTGCCTATATGATAAACAGTTCAAACTTACATCTAGGCATGCCATATATTACATCAAAAGCTGGTGAGGATACATCTGTTTCCATAACTTGGAGAGGGTTCGCTTGATTCACTGTCAAACAAAAGTAGTGAGTACCGCCCACACAAGATAGTGCACTAGCCCTAAGATGGTTTTATAACACGCATTGTTCTGGTAATTAAACACAATGCAAACTACGTTGAGGGATTAGCGCGGCCAACTATTTCTTGTCATCGATCTCTCGGGCAATGTCCACATGATAGACAACAACATGTGAATTGATCTCTGGGGCGATGTCCACGGGACGGACGGTGGCATGAGAATCGTCTCTGGGGTGATGTACACATGACAGATGATGGCATGGGAATCAATCTCTGGGGCGTTGTCCACAGGACGGACAGCGGCATGGGAATCAATCTCTAGGGAGATGTCCACAAGACCGAGAATGGCATGGGAATCGGTCTCTGGGGCGATGTCCACTGGAAGGACCATGACATCGGAATCATCAAGGATGTCCACCAGCACCTAGACATCCCTAACATATTAGCAAGCACATTGCAAATAATCAAAAACCACAACTATGGTAAGCCATTTTTTTACCTTGTGCAGCTCTCCAGGGGCCATCTCCTTGAAGGGGTCCATCGCCTTGCTAGGGAAATAATGCTTCTCAACAGCGACTATCTCCTCAAACCCAGCCTTGAGCCTCTCATAGGTGGCCACTAGAGTTTCTGGGGTAGGCATGGTGGGGCCCTTGCTATTCTTCCAGCTTTCTTTGTCTAGGAGTTCGTCCGCCAGCATCGGCAACTCTTTGGCCATGTAACGCCCTCAATGCGGCTATATCTCCCACGTGTCGAAGCACGGTTTAGAGGCATAACCGCATTAAAAGCAATGTCGCAAGTGAGGTAATCTTCACACAACCCATGTAATACATAAGGGAAAGAGGTACATAGTTGGCTTACAATCGCTACTTCACACCAATACATGAATAAAGCATTACATCATCCAGATACAATCAAGGTCCTGCTACGGAACCAAAATAAAGAAGACTACCCAAAGGCTAGACAGATCCCCGATCGACCCCAACTGGGCTCCAGTACTGATCAACTAGAACGAAACAACACAAAGGACAAGATCTTCATCGAGCTCCTCCTCGAGCTTGGTTGCGTCATCTGCACGGTAACCTCGACACCTGCAAGCTGGTTTTGGAAGTATCTGTGAGTCACGGGGACTCAACAATTTCACACCCTCGCGATCAAGACTATTTAAGCTTATGGGTAAGGTAAAGGTATGATGTGGAGCTGCAGCAAGCGACTAGCATATATGGTGGGTAACATACGCAAATGAGAGCGAGAAGAGAAGGCAAAGCACGGTCGAGAAACTATGATCAAGAAGTGATCCTAGAACAACCTACGTTAAACATAACTCCAACACTGTGTTCACTTCCCGGACTCCGCCGGAAAGAGACCATCACGGTAACACACGCGGTTGATGTATTTTAATTAAGGTCAACTTCAGGTTTTCTACAACCGGACATTAACAAATTCCCATCTGCCCAAAACCGCGAGCACGGCTTTACAAAGTTCAAAACCCTGCAGGGGTGTCCCAACTTAGCCCATCACAAGCTCTCACGGCCAATGAAGGATATTCCTTCTAGCGGGAAGACCCAATCAGACTCGGAATCCCGGTTACAAGACATTTCGACAATGGTAAAACAAGACCAGCAAAGCCACCTGAATGTGCCGACAAATCCTGATAGGAGCTGCACATATCTAGTTCTCAGGGCACACCGGATTGTCCAAACTTCCGGTAGGCCAGCCCAGAGTTGCCCCTGGTGGCCACCGGCGGCTGACAAGGTGGACCAACACTCAGAGGACCACTGGCCCCGGGGGGTTAAAATAATGATGACCCTCGAGAGCGCGACTCCTAAGGGAAAAGAAAAGGCTAGGTGGCGAATGGTAAACCAAGGTTGGGCCTTGCTGGAGGAGTTTTATTCAAAGCAAACTGTCAAGGGGTTCCCATTAAAACCCAACCGCGTAAGGAACGTAAAATCCGGGAACATAACACCGATATGACGGAAACTAGGGCGGCAAGAGTGGAACAAAACACCAGGCATAAGGTCGAGCCTTCCACCCTTTACCATGTATATAGATGCATTAATTAAATAAGAGATATTGTGATATCCCAACAAGTAACATGTTTCATCAAGGAACAACATCTCCATGTTCCAACAAGGAATGAACTTCAATCTTCACCTGCAACTAACAAAGCTATAAGAGGGGCTGAGCAAAGCGGTAAAATAGCCAAACAACGGTTTGCTAGGACAAAGTGGGTTAGAGGCTTGGCTTGACAATATGGGAGGCATGATAAGAAAGTGGTAGGTATCACAGCATAGGCATAGCAAAAGAGCGAGCAACTAGCAAGCAAAGATAGAAGTGATTTCGAGGGTATGGTCATCTTGCCTGAAATTCCGCAAGGAAGAAGAACGAGTCCATGAAGAAGACAAACGGAAGTAGACGAACGGGTCCTCACAAACGTGACGTTACCGGAACCAACCCGAAGAAGCAACACCGGAAAGAAGCACACAACATAGTAAACAAACCACACATGAACATGGTATGATATGCGGGATGTGGGATGCGATGCATATTCATGATTTGCAAAGGAATGGTTGCACATGGCCTCAACGTGGAAATCCAAGAGTGCCACTGGAAAGGTGAGATGATTTCGGTTGAAATCGATATAAAGATCACCGGAATCGGATGCACGGTTTGGAAATGGCAAGCAAAACAAATATGGCACCGGTCTGCGATAATCAGCAAGTGACCAACTAAATGCAACAAGATAAATATGCTACAACACTCAAACATGGCAACAAAATACATGGCTGGGATCCACTCTATATGCCTGACAAAAGATGAACAGTGAGCTACGGCTAATTCACTCATTAGCAGGTTCAAACAAGCATGGCAAAAGTGCAAATGATAACAGGTTTCAGACTTTGTGAAATTAACACAAGCCTAGAATTTATCATCAGGAAGCACACTTTAGAGCATGAAAACTACATGCTACAGGAACTTAACATGGCAAGGCAAGGCATGGTATTAAGCTACTCAAAGGACTTAACAAATGTCCCTTAGTGACCTTGAGCCAAAAGGGATCATAAAATACAATTGCAAGGATGTGAACATGGCAAAAACATAAACAGATTTAGACTTGGTGAAAAACTGGAGCATGCAAATCAGTTAACAAGTAGGCATGTTTATGAGCTCGATGCACTCACTACAGAGCATGGCATGACAAACTAAGCATACACCCATTAAGAAGACATGGCAAGAACAACATCATAGCACGCACGGATCAATAGCAACATCCTCGGCAAAATCGCTAACAAGTCAACAATCTGCCAGGATTTACGATATAGCAAAAGTAGAGCTCGATTGACTCAAGCTAGGGTTCTCCATAAATGAAAACAAAGACATGGATGGATAGAGCACCACAATTTTAACAAATCATCCTTACTGATCATCCCCAAAAGAGGCACGGATCACTAGGAAACAACATGAACATATGGCATAACAACGAAAACAGGACAAGGAATTAGTGAAATTCTAAGTCCCTGAAATCAGCATTAGCGATTACACTACTTTGCAAGCTTGTGCTAGTCACCACACATGTCACAAAAATATATGGCAAGCAGCACTGTAAAGATGGCATGGCATATAACAAAACACATGTAGAGCTCAGGATCATATCATGCGCACATTAAACATGGCAAAAATGACAAAATGCCATTTGCTGAAACAGATCTAACATATTCCTCACATAGCCCTCTTCCAATAGCATATCGGGCATCAAGATGAGCTCAAATGAAAATGATGCAATGAGATGAAATGATGTACTCGTCGAGGCGAACATTTTGGTATGCTACACGCACAAATCAGAGCTACGGATGCAGAGTTATGACATGATGAACATGGGCATATGAATCTGGAAATTTCCGGGACTTAGTGAAATTTTACCTTCGCGAAAAGTTAGCGGGATGGAGGGATTCGGGACGATGAGATCTGGATCGGGCGAGGGTGCGTTTGGTTCGGGGGAGTGGTGGATCTCATCCCACTCCCCGGATCCGACCGGACAAGCTCCAGTGAGGCAACCCCGGCGAGCTCCAGCGATGGCGGCGACCGAGAAGAGTGCGGGGCGGCGCGTGGGGCCGGCGGCATGCCGTGGCGGCGCGGGACGGTGGAAGGAGGCCGGCGGCGAGCGAAGGCGAGCTCGGTGGCGGTGCCGCAGCGAGGTGGACGGCGGCCGGGGCGCGAAGTGCGGCAAGCGGTGGCTGGTGGCACGGAGTGCGGCGAGCGGCGGCCGGTGGCGCGGAGTGCGGCGAGCGGCGGCCAGTGGCGCGGAGAGCCGATGGGCGGCGGCACGAGTCGAAGGAGTCGGGTGGCAGGGTGACTCAAGCACGTTGCGGCGGTGGTTCAGGCTCCGCGGGCTGGATCTGGGCCGCGTGGGCCTGCGACGGCGGAGGAGAGAGGAGGGTGCGGCGCTGGCGAGGTGTCGCACTGTGATTCATCAGAGGAGGCGGCGGACGCGTCCAGCGACGGGACGGACATGTCCGGCTGCAGGAGGAGGACGAAGTTAGGGTTTCATCTGCGATTTTTGGGGAGGGGATCACATATCACTACTAGGGAAAAGGCTAGCAGCAGCGGGTGTTTTAGACCTATCAGTAGCACGGGGTGGTGCACTACTGATAAGGCGCTACAGCTAACGAATAGTAGTAGCATGCCTCCACCCACGCTACGGCTAAATTGACTTAGTAGCAGCGAGTTCCAGGAGGAGCGCTGCTGGTAATTAGTAGTAGCGCTTCTCTCTGCCCGCGCTGCTACTATTATTTCGTATTTTATTTCTTTTTTATTTCATGTTGTATTCGTACACCTTTACACAAATATTCATACAACAGGAATTTACCAATTTTTTTTATATCATCATGAGTTATTACATCACGGGGTGAAAGAACCGTCTGGACTAGTTTCAAGTGGACGGACATCCACTTGAAACTATTCCGCGGTTCTTTCACCCAATGATATAATAAATATCATCATCATCATCATATCATTAACAACTTATCATCATCATCATATCATTGGTCACTAGTCGTAATCACAAGTACTCCTGACATCTTCAACTCTAACACATTGTATCACATAATAAACATATTGTACCTCATAGGACCTTCTACATTCTCTTAGGACCTACTATATTCTCTAAGGTAAAATAGCAAAAAACAAGATAGCCCCTCGCTCTCCATTATGGAGAATGTAGATTATCCTGTCTCCAATTGTTGCCTTTTGCTTAATGTTGCTTCCAAGAACCTCCTTACGAATGTCCAAACATTTTTTCCACTCTTTGATTAGCATGTGTTCACCGGTTTCAGAAATTCGATATGCACAGGTGAGATCCGTAGGATGACCTGGCTGTAGGTTCAAAACTTCAAGGCGACCATTGTAATATATCAGATGAGGCACACAATCCATCGGGATTTTCTGTTGAAAAACATAGTAATAACTTCATAGTTAGCAATGATGTACTAGTTTTAGAAGTATGCAAAAATGCACGGATGTCGTAATAGTAAAATATCTTACCAGGGTATCTCCATAGAAGTTATCGTGGTTCAACATGTGCACTAGTGGCACGTATTCACCATAATTTGGAGGAGTTCTATAATATGTATTGTAATTCTCAAAAAAAGCAATCATATGATTTTTCTCCTTATAAGTTAATTCGGAGCCATCAGTGTAGTGGGTTTTGTCTAGCATATTCTCCACATTCTTTGAACATTCAAAATAAGCTGTCAATGGAAATAAGCTCTCAACTATTTTGAAATAAACAATATAAATTAGTTAATAACTATGTTTGAGAAACTCACATTGTGGTAGAATCGGAAGCGTATCAACAAGGACCCAAATGTCCATATTGTCTTGCTCGATGTTAGGATGACCAAGATCCATGGTGACAATCATACCCTCATAAAAACCATACATTTTGCAAAGTGCTTCCCAATTTTGACAACCAAAATGGGTTACGCTCTAAGAATTATACAGATTTACTTCAAAATCGATATCATGATGGGTCCTTAGGTGTATTTTCTTTGTTTGAAAATTTTCATGGTCTTCAAAACCCATCTTCTCCAAGACATAGCATCTTGCATGGCATGGGATAAGCTAGTCGAATTGTAAAAGATGAAAATTAGATGTTGAAATAGTTGAAGTCATGCTTAATTACGAAAAAAACACTTGTCGTTGTTGCGTACCGTTTCAACATCGAAGGTCTCCTCGAGCTTAATGCTGAAGCGCCGATCTTCGTCCAGCTCAACGAACCTGTCGCACATACTTCGATCGTCGTGGCACCAGCTGCACTCCCCCGGGAGACTGTCGTCGTCTGAGTACGACATTTCCTACGTTCATAATCCAAAGATTAAACTTGTACAATTAAATATATGTACTAAAAACCTAAATTAGATCATTATTTTTCAAAGAAAATCCAGGCCACTCGATATTTCCCACATATTCTAGCACAAGTCATGCCAGAATTCACGGAAAAATCCGGCTTTGCTAAAAACGGACATATCGAGCGCCTGAAATTTGCCGGAACGGAAATTAATCAACACTCCGGCAAAACATAGGCCAGTCGGAGGTGTAACCAAAACATGAAATAATTGCTTAAACTAAAAAATAACACCAAATATGGCATGTTCAACTAGTTCTATTAATTCAACTAGTTCTATTAATTCAACTAGTTCTTACTAAATATAAACTTAGTATAAAAAGAAAAAAACTAGTTCTTTCTAAAAATGAAGTAGTTCAACTAGTTAATTTACTTACTATACTAGTTCAACTAAAACTTAACTAGTTCAACTAAAACTAAACTAGTTCTATTAATTCAACTAGTTCTTACTAAATATAAACTTACTATAAATAGAAAGAAACTAGCACATCTACTACTACTAATTAACATCTAACTACTACATCTACTACTAATTAACATGTACTACTGCTAATTATACAACTAGTTTACCATCACAACTAGTAATTAATATCCACTACTTCTAAAAATCATTATCTATGAACCCTAAATTAACATCTACTACTACTAAAATCATCTACTAACTAAGCAAAGAGAGAGGGGGTTGGGGAGGGGTGGGAGCTTACAGAGGGAGAGACGGTGGCAGGGAGGTGCTCGGCGACGGAGGGGTGGCGAGGGCGGGATCGGGATCGGGAGGGTGGCGGTCCTGGGCAGCGGGCTCGGCGGGCTCGGTCGAGGGCGGCGGCGGTGAGGTCGAGGGCGGCGACAGTGTGGTCGAGAGCGGCGGCGGTGAGGGCGCAGGCGCGCTCGAGCTCGGGCGGTGGCGACAGGGAGTAGGGGAACAGGCTAGTGGGGGGGGGAGGAGGACTTAGCAAAATTTTGATGCGGGTGGTGGTTAACTCGAACTAGCAGTAGCGCACGTACAGAAAACGCGCTATAGCTAACTTATCTACAGCGCATTTTGGGGAAAACCGCTACTGCTAATGGAAGCAGTTATTTCTTTTGTTTAGTAAAAACATCAAAAATATACATTGGTCATCATTGATCTTTTTGTGTATAATCTAAATAGTCAACATGAATCCTCACTGTACCTGTATAGGTACAGGCGAGGATTCATATTGCAACCACAAATCATACACATATAGTTCAATGAAGACCAAGTGCTCGAGATAGGTTGAGAAGCAACATATTTAAGGTGGTAAACACCATGTTCTCTTAGCAGTATGGGACTAAACTTAATTAGTTGCAGTCATACTTACCAGCAGCGAGTTTTGAGCAAAACCGCTGCTACTAAGTTCTTTAGCAGTAGTGCATCCACAGGAAGGGCGCTACTACTATATCTAGCCTGGAGGCAACACCGTGGCAATTATAGTAGTAGCGCTCTTTTCACCTAGAGCGCTACTGCTACTCAGTCATTAGCAGCGCTCTTTTCTAAAGCTCGTTGCTGCAAATTAGCAGTAGTGTCTGTTTTTAGACCGCGCTGCTGCTAAGATTCTGTGTATAAGGTTTTCCCTAGTAGTGTAGATATAGGTAGAGGGAGCTAGGAGAGTCCAAATGAGGTGCGGTTTTTGGCCACGCGATCGTGATCGAACGACCGAGATGATGGAGGAGGTTTAGGAGAGTTTTGGGCCAAATTGGAAGGGTGTTGGGCTGCAACACACACGAGGCCTTTTCGGTCCCTCGGTTAACTGTTGGAGTATCAAACAAAGTCCAAATGGCATGAAACTTGACAGGCGGTCTACTGGTAGTAAACCAAGGCCGCATGACAAGTCTCAGTCCAATCGAAAACGTTTAACACCCACACACAAAAAGAGGTAGAAAGGGACACTGGGTGACATAGGAGCGCCAGATTGGAAAACGGACAACGGGGAAAAAGCTCGGATGCATGAGATGAACATGTATGCAAATGAAATGCACGTGATGTCATGATATGCAATGCATGACACACAAGCAATGACAAGGCAACAAAAGCGAATAACTGGAGGACACCTGGCACATCGGTCTCGGGGCGTTACATGCTAGTGCTTGTTTTCTTGGAGTTCTTTGCCTCCATGGGTTGGCTTGCCAACATTTCCAACTCATTGGCCATTTCTCGCTCCCTGGAGATCTCTATCTCAAGTGGGTTTTCCGCCAGCAACTCTTTTCCTAGTGCTCTAGGATGCATTAATAAACCGACAAACAAAAAGCAATCGAAAAGAAACCACAATCACAATGAAAACGGGAAAAGAATAGACAGTGAGAATTTGTTGGTGCTTCACAAAAAGAAGATTCTTGGAATGAAAATAGAGTAGCATCACTGATTCGCCCACCTTTCCTTCGTCGGTATGAAAAAATGGCAGAAGTTAGTAGCCTGGAGTGAGGTTTTCTTCAAGAAACTACAAAAAAAGACACATCCGTGACTTTTTGGGCCGAACGAAATTTTGTGACAAAACCCGGTATCATCATAGATGTGGTGGGCTCCTACTTCTATGACAAAAAATCATGACAGAAAATGGGTTTTTCGTCCTGGGCGGGCCGGAGACGCAGCTGCATGACATTCTTTCGGCCATCCATGACGGAAAAAACTATGGTAGAAGCGAGGGGGAGTAAAATTTCGAGGAGTTCCCGGTTATGCTGGGAGGTCGGGGGCCGAGGGATGCGCGTTCCTCTCGTACATGTACGCGCGTGTGTGCGAGGCGTTGGCTCTAACTGAACCCGAGCGAGGTGTTGGGCTCTAACTGAACCCGAGTGATTGCACTGCAGGCTACGCGTTACTGAACCCAAGCGATTGATCAATGGCTGTTAACTGAACCCGATCGAGCGATTCCTTCGATACTGCTGCTAACTGAAGTCAATCGATGGGATGAACAGTGAGCGTTGCAGGGGGGGTGGATGAACAATGAGCAGTGGCGTTGCCTCTAGATGAACAGGACCCTATGGTGTGGTGGAGGGCTGGATGAACAGTAGATGGTGGAGGGGTGGATGAACAGGAACCCGTGGTGTGGAGGGCCGGATGAACAGTAGACTATGGAGGGGTGGTTGAACAGGACCCCGTGGTGTGGAGGGCTGGATGAATAGTAGACGGTGGAGGGGTGCCCGTGGAGGGGTGGTTGAACAGGACCCCGTGGTGTGGAGGGATGGATGAACAATAGACGGTGGAGGGGTGGTTGAACAGTAGCCGGTGGAGTAGCGAGCGGTGGAGGCTGGATGAACTGGAGCCCATGGATGAACAGTCATAGGTGGAGGCTGGAGGAGGTCGACGGTGGATGAACAGTAGCTCGTGGAGGCTGGAGGGGTCGACGAAGGAGATGAACAGTATCCCGTGGAGTCCCGTTTTGCGTTACGCCACACCCCTCCCGATGAACAGGATCCCCCTTTTGACCATAGCGCTCCAACACAAGGTTGTTTCCTTCGTTTTGCGGTACGCCACACCCCTTCCGATCAACAGGACCCCCGTTTCGACCGTAGGAGGTCCGTTTCCTCCATCTTGCGGTACTCCAGACCCCTCCCGATGAACAGGATCCTATTTCGAACGTGGTCGGTCGAACACAAGGCCGTTTCCTCTGTTCTGCGGTATGCCAGGCCTCGTTTCCATCGCATGCTCCGTCCAAGCCCTCCCGATGAACTTGAAGCATTCTGTTGCCTCCCCATGAACACGACGCATACCGTTGCCTCCCCATGAACACGACGACGACGCTGTTTCTCCATTCCGACCCAGCCATGTACACGAGCCCTGGCCGTACGTATGCGCGAGTAGGCATTCGAGACCCCGCCCATATGTACACATACGTGGCCGTATTTTCTTTCTTGCACCCTGGCCGCTGTACGTACGTGTAAATGCTACGTGCGCACCTCTACTAAGACACGTCCGCGCCTCTACTACGACATGTGCGCGCCTCTACATCAACCAGTATGTACGTACACGTTCGCGACCAGAATGACAACGCTACGCACGCTTCGACCAGGTGGGTCCCGACTGTTAGGCACTTCCTTGTTTGCGAAGATGTAGCTGGTGGGTCCCAGTAGTCTAGGGGAAATGTTTTTTCATGAAATACGGTGGCCCATCCAATGGGTCCCACTGTTAGGTGGAGGAATAATTATTTTGCACATAATAAGGAGGCACTTCCTTGCTGCGACCGTGGACCCAGCTGTCAACCTCTCCACGTACAGTCCACGTCCGATGGAAGCCATTCCTTGACCATGTTAACCACGCCGTGCCGAGAGCACCAGGGCGGTGGACGACGGCGAGGCCTAGGAAGTGGACGATGCGGAGCCGGGGAAGATGCGACAGTGGATGCCCACGCGTAGAGGAGTATGAGGGTTCATTGGTTCGCTGCGGTGTGAGGCTGCCGTCACCGCAGAATAACAGGAGGTGTGGGTGAGTAGAGGGATGGCCTGGCCAGCGGTGGGAGCAGTAGGGTACGGTGAGGCCTCCGGCGCATCGCAGCCGGCCACGGGAGGCAGGAGCACGAGGCATGACTGACGTTGATTTGGGCGGCTGGAGCAAGAAGACCAGAGGTTGAAGAAGCACTACGGCCGTTGGATGGACATAGTACGATCACTAGAGCTAGAATTGTGCATTTTGACTAAGTTGACAAAGCCCTCCGTCCCCGTCAACTTAGTAGGCCCACAAGTCAGCCTCCCACCAAGGTGGGTCCCAGCTAGCAGGGGGGTATTCATTTTTTTGAGCGTAATAAGGAGGCACTTCCTTGCGTGCGAAGATATAGCTGGTGGGTCCGAGCTGTCAGCGGCGGTAACGTTTTTTTGGCGAAATACAGAGGCCCTTTCGGTGGGTCCCTGATGTCAGGGGAGGAATCATTATTTTGTGCGTAATAAGGTGGCATTTCCTTGCGTGCGGCCGTGGACCCAACTGTCGGCCTCTCCATGTACAGTCCACTTCAGATGCATGTCGGTCGTTGACCACGTTGACCACGCCGCACCGAGAGCACTAGGGCGGTGGACGATGGCGAGGCCTAGGAAGGGGACGACACGGAGGAAAGGAAGACTTGGCAGTTGTTTCCCACGTGGAGGGGAGTACGACTGTACAAGGGTTTACTGGTTCATCTGCCGTTGCCGGAGAGTAATAGCAGGTGTGGGTGAGTAGAGGGATGGCTAGGCCAGCGATGGGAGTACGGTCGGGCGGTGAGGCCTGCGCGGCAGCACAGCCGGCCGCGAGGAGGAGGGAGCAGGCAGTCCCGCCGACGCTTGTTTGAGCGGCTGGAGCAGGAAGACCAGAGATTGAAGAAGCATGACAGTCGTTCGATGGACATCCAACAGTCAGTGCTTGTGCGTCAACCTTTTTTTTAGGAAAGCCTCAAATTTGTAGAAACCAGCATACAGCCCATCTACCATTATTTCTAATAATTTACATCCCATGTGCTAATTCTTAAGGTTTTTTGGAGCCCATATTCTTTTTGTTAGCATTACAACCCATATTGTGGCCACGGTTAAAAAATTATCGAAATTTTGCATATTTCGGTCCGGTCCGAATTGTTTTTAATCCCGAAATTTCAACTCACATTCAAACTGATTTTAAAAATAAATGTATATCAATATAAAATCCAACAAATTCTCCACGCATAAAAATTAATGTAATTTAAAATCTCGAAATGAAAAAAGATATTTTAAACTAATTGCAGATTTGATGTGTGTTCAAAATGTACATCCCATTTCTCATTACTGATGGGCCATTTTCTCGGCCAGCCGAATGAAGCTCTCCTCGTCTTGAAAGATTTGCAGCCTAACAGGCCTGACAAAGCGACTTACTTGGCAAATCACAAAAAAAATGGGCTATGGCTGTGGACCCAGCTGTCAGCCTCTCCACGTACAGTACTCTTCCGATGGAAGTCGGTCGTTGACCACATTGACCACGCCGCGCCGAGAGCACCAAGGCGGTGGACGACGACGAGGCCTAGGAATGGGACGACGCGGAGCCGGGGAAGACGCGGCAGTGGATGCCCACGCGGAGAGGAGTATGAGGGTTCACTGGTTCGGCTGCGGCATGAGGCTGCCGTCGCTGCAGAATAACAGGGGGTGTGGGTGAGTTGAGGGATAGCATGGGCCAGCGGTGGGAGTAGTAGGGGGCAGTGAGGCCTCCACGGCATCATAGCTGGCCACGAGAGGCAGGAGCACGCGGCACGACCGGCGCAGCTTTGGGCGGCTAGAGGAAGAAGACTAGAGGTTGAAGAAGCACTACGGCCGTTGGATGGACATCGTACGGTCACTGGAGCTAGAATCGTTCATATTGACTAAGTTAACAAAGCCCTCAATCCTCGTCAACTTAGTAGGCCCACAAGTCAGCCTCCCACTAGGTTGGGTCCCAACCAGGAGGGGGAGAATTAATTTTTCTATGCGTAATAAGGAGGCACTTCCGGTGGGTCCGAGCTGACAGTGGGGGGGAACGTTTTTTCGCGAAATACTATGGTCCATCCGGTGGGTCCTAGCAGTCAGGGGCAATCCTTTTTTTTGCAAAATACGGTGGCCTGTCCGGTGGTCCCAGCAGTCAGGGGGAAACATTTTTTCCGCGAAATATTGGTGGCCCGTCCGATGGGTCCCTGCTGTCAGGTGGAGGAATAATTATTTTGCGCGTAATAAGGAGGCACGTCCTTGCGGCTGCCGTGGACCCAGCTGTCAGCCTCTCCATGTACAGTACTCTTCCGATGGAAGTCGGTCGTTGACCACATTGACCATGCCACACCGAGAGAACCACGACGGTTGACGACGGCGAGGCCTAGGAAGGGGAAGACGCGGAGCCGGGGAAGACGCGGCAGTGGATGCCCACGCGGAGAGAGTACGAGGGTTCACTGGTTCGGCTATGGTGTGAGGCTATCATCGCCGCAGAATAAGAATGGGAGTGGGTGAGTGGAGGGATGGCCTAGCCAGCGGTGGGAGTAGTATGGGGACGGTGAGGCCTCTGCGACAGCACAGCCGGCCACGGGAGTCAGGAGCATGCGGCATGACCGGCGTTGCTTTGGGCGGCTGGGGCAAGAAGACCAGAGGTTGAAGAAGCACTACGGCCGTTGGATGGACATCGTTGACCATGCCACGCCGAGAGCACCAGGGCGGTGGACGACGGCAAGGCCTACGAAGGGAACGACACGGGGCCGGGGAAGACACGGCAGTGGCTGCCCATGCGGTGGGGAGTATGAGGGTTGGCTGGTTCGGCTGCCATCGCCGGAAAATAACAGGAGGTGTGGGTGAGCAGAGGGATAGACAGGCCAGGGATGCGAGTATGATGGGGCCGTGAGGCCTTCCCGGCAGCACTGCCGGCCACGGGAGGCGGGAGCAGGTGGTTCCAACAGCGCTGGTTTGGGCGGCTGGGGCTGGAAGATCAGAGACTGAAGAAGCACGATTGTCGTTAGATTGACATCTAACGGTCTGACGCTGGTAGAGTCGATTGTTGACTAAGTTTCTTTTTTGAGAAACCTTCTGTACGCACGAACTTAGTAGGCCCACAAGTCAGCCTCCAAATCTGTGGCAGACAACATAAAGCCCATTTGCTATTTTTTAGAATTTGCAGCCCATTTGCTAATTCTTAAGTAATTTATTACAGCCCAGTTGAAACTTGCTCGACCTGAAAAAACAATATACGTTCTAAATAAACGAGAGAATTCTGCAAGTACAGACTGATAACTGAGATGCATCACGGATATTGTTTTTTTATCATGATAATAAGTGCATGCACTTGTTTCAAAAAAACGGAGAACTGGGAATTCGAACGGCGGGTGCTTATGCTACCCATCAAATAAAAATTAGGTGCCTGAAAATTCGTTTCGAAACAAATGATTCAGCTTTATATCCATGTCGACCCTCGGCATGATGGTTGGAAGCAAATGCAAGTTCATACCAAAAGATCGTTAACAACAATACCAACTTGCGGACGACAAGGTAGTACAACTACCAATACCAAACTAACTTCTAATCTTTTTACTCCTGGCCCTAGTGTTCATCTAGTAGAATATCTTGCAGAGGACCAGCTCCCGCTCCTTCTCTTGCTCCAGGTCCCCGAGGTGGTACTGGTGCATCACCTAGTTGGTCCTCTGCTGGTTGAAGTTCTTGTTGGTGTGCAACACCAGAACCTTTTTTGCTACCCGCCGTTGACCATCACCGGCGAGGTATTGCCGGTCTTGTGCCACATCGCGTGCATGCCGCACTCCGACTGTATGTTGCGACGTGTCCACGCACCCCTTTTGAATGCCCTGGAATTGCACTGGAAGAAATGCTTCCTTAGGCCACTCAGTGTGATACCTGCAGTATTGTGGAATACAGGTTTTAGTGTACCTAGTTGGCATTTTCATAACATCTTTGGCATGTTGCAGTCACTTGTTTCACTTTTTATTAACTGTCAAATTGTAATTGCTTCACCAGGTTTGCATCTAAAAAGAAAAATAGAGCTATAAACAAAGGAATATGTTTGTGCAAGTAGACGGCCGATCGGTGTCTTACCTGGAAGTTTCTTAGGTTGGGTGTAACATATGTCGTGCTCGCTGTCCATGGTTGGTATGAACAAATCGATGAGAGACTGAAATCTCGCGCTGTCAGCACTCACTTTGGCCTCAAGGTGCTCGATGAGCTCCTGATCCGTGGGATCGAACTTCACGCCAGCCGGCAGCACGGGCCAATCCTTCTTCGACTTGCATCAGTAACTCTAGTTATATGGTACTCAATGTATGATCAATCGACTGTTTAAAGTGAATGATGAAATATTTCGACAGATAAGTGGTACTCCAAATCTGAAGTCCAGAATACCCGAACACGCCGCCAGGATTCTTGTGTCACCTCACGCGCAGCGTGTTGTCACGTCAATTCAATGTGTGGACATGATGAATAATTTGACCGACGTATACTAGCACTGCTACTGTACTTCTTACTAGTCGTATTTAATGTCACGATTTATACATAGGTTTAACTAACAAGTACGCACTTGAAGCCTAACTGATATATATGGCTTCTGCACAGCATCTCCATCATCATTACCAGTACATCCTACGCAGGTGAGTTAGGATGCACTTGATCCCAGGAAGGTATCTATCCTTCAAAGCAGAGGAGTGCTTCAAACTAACAACAGTACATAATATCCAACAAAAGAGGGTCGTGCTACAGCAGAATACATGGCTCAGTCTAGATATCAGCACGAATCAAGTTGTCCATATTTGCTGTTGGCATGAACCACATCGCCGCATGTCGGGTTTGCAAAAGCCATCCATCGCATGGAAGCTTGATGCCTTTCACACACCGAAGATTATCTGGCAAGAAGCTGTGTCGACGAATCTCTGGATATGGTGATTCATGAAACCCATGGTATGATGCGTAAACACAACCCCCCTCACGAATGGAAGTTGCATAGCATAGTAATCATCACCGGCGATATGATCGATGATTGGTTGGATGACCGAATAATTGAGCCCGAGGAACAAGGAGTGGTTGCCGAGGCTGTAAACCCGCCTCCAGTTGAATACGCCTGGCCCAATGGAGCTGGGATCTTTCTCGAACACGAAGCAGCCATAGCCATCAATGTCACGAACGCCCCACGCATTGTACTGCATGTGGTTTGATGTAATGGTTTGGTCAATTTGGTATGTGTGAATGAGCATCAAATGACCACCGTCAGCTGAATGAGCGACAAACCACCACCCATCGGCTGGTATGATTCCAGGTCCTGGAATCATGAAGGCCAGCACATTTGTGTCTGCTGCAACAATTCAAATTGGAGACCAAAAGGACAAAAATAAACAATCATGTTCAGAGTATGTGTGGAATTAAGATTATTATAACAGGACACATATCATAGACAGAGAATTGCAATGCCGTGGTCATAATCATACCCCAAGTTAACAAATAATGATGTATACCCCGAGCGAAGGCCAGTGCGGCGGCTTGCTCGCTCGTGAGTCACGCTCGGGCCAGCCTGCCAACCCGTGCGGAGGCCAGCGCGGCGTCCGGCCCATCCATCGGAGCGGCGGCCAACTCGCTCATCACCGGCGCCACCGATGAAGATGCATCAGTACTGTTTGAAGTAATGTTCAGGAAAAATAATGATTTGAGGGGGAATAACAGGATAGAAGGTCAGATGTGGGTCCCTCATGTGAATGGTCAAACAAAATGTGTTGGTTTAAGCTGCATCGTCAGCACGGACATGTGGGCCAACCCTGTAATAAATGGGTTTAAACAAACCTAATCGGTAGGAGTACTATGTAGTTTTGGCGTGGATTAAGAAATTTTGGGTATGTTTTTGCTATTTTTTGTATAATAGATTCCTCCTAGGGCTGGTTGAAAGTGGTATTTTTTTTGTTAAATACTCTACATATTGTAAGCAGGAGTGAAAAGTTAAGCTTTGGAAGCCAATAAGCAAGGCTAGTTACATAGTGTATATGTCTACATGATTGAAAGTAAATATCAACCATGAGTGACTAATATCTTGATGGAAAACTCGAAACTATGGAATACTAGGAAAAGAAATGCATGGTTGGAAATACTAGCTATGTTCATGTCCGTTGCAACGATGCATAATTAGAATAATACTTATTCACAAACTTGGTACAAAACACTCTAATTTTGATATACATATGTCACTAGAGATATATTATGTTTCAATTAGAATATATTCCTTGGGCTGTTTTGGTGAGGTCAGGGAGGGATGTGGTTGGTTTTAAGATACTAATTATAAATTTTTCTGCAAATTGGTAGACAAGTGGGATGTTGGTGAGAAAAGGCAACAACTTACCTCACAATCATTAGATGTAGATCTAATAGTTAGAAATGACGGATGGCAGACACACCAGCATCACCAACTTAGTCTTGTGTAGGAGTACTAGCAAGATCCGTGCATTGCACGGAACATCAAGATGCATTTTTTTATAAAACACTTGTTGTGATTGACCCTTGCGGGAGTAATTCCATGTGTAAAACTAATGATATCTTGAGAAATATGACATAAGGTGAAGATGAGTGGGGTGTGGTGGTGGTTGGTGGTCGAACTGAGCGGAGGCATGGGGATTGATGACGCCAGCAGCGGCCACCAGGCCAGTTTGTTCGAGAGGCTTCCTTTCTTAATTGCTCAACAATGAGGTTTGTTGGAGATAAGGATGAACGAGGCAAGGCCTTGTCTGCAAATGTGGAGAGGGGTGCGGGTATCTTTTAGTTTAATTTCCATCCGTCAGATATAGATCGGACAGTCTATATTGCAAGATGGCACACGTACCATCATCACCAACTCGGTTTTTTATAAGAGAAGAAATATAAGTATGGAGATACAAACGTATTATCGATACTTGCTTACGTAAACTAGCATCTACATTCTATTCAATGCCTCAGCATGTGGGCCCTTAGCACAATGACTTCTCGACTATGTAAAACAAGATTTTCCCGTCGCCGACAAGGAGGGGGTGACGGTGGCGCGCATTTTGGCTTGCTCTAGTCCTAGTAGTCATACTAGGTGGTCTAAGCACGTGTAGATTTATTCTTTTTCATGTCTCGTGTTCGCCGTACTGCCACGACTATTCATGAATAGACGGAAAGTTATTCACGGGGAAACCCTTGTTGAGCGTGTTTGGGAGAGAGAGAGAGAGAGAGAGAGAGAGAGTGATATGTTAGAGACCGAGGCAATGATAACAGATTCTTTGTGTCTATGTGTGTGGAGGATAGAGAGAGACATGTACATGGGTCTTTGTGTTGTGTAACGTGGAGACACATATACATAATTAGAGAGTGAGTGTGTCAGATACACATGCAGACATGAGGAGAGATGAGGATCCAGGTAAATGGGTGTTTGTGCGTGTCTGTGTGTGTTTGTGCACGCATTTGTGTGTGAGAGGGAGCGAGTGTATGTGGAGTAGAGAGACCACTGATAATG
The DNA here is from genome assembly GCF_018294505.1 of Triticum aestivum. Classification (NCBI taxonomy): domain Eukaryota; kingdom Viridiplantae; phylum Streptophyta; class Magnoliopsida; order Poales; family Poaceae; genus Triticum; species Triticum aestivum. Next base: position 405,230,901 of record NC_057803.1, read on the forward strand.
TAAACCTAGTATAAGGGAAGGGGGAATGGTGTGACATGTCTTGTAGCGAGATAGCACGGGTGCGGGCGGGGGATGCAGACTATTTGGAAGAGACATCGAGTGTGTGTGGGGGAGAGGGGTGTGAGAGCGAGAGAAAGAGAGAGCTAGCACCGGAGAGAGAGAGAGAGAGAGAGAGAGAGAGGGCGAGAGGGGTCGTTTGTGTCCATAAATGGCGTATAGATAGGGAGACAATGTTGATGTTGTCCGAAATTGGCCTATGAACGGAGACGCAAGGGAAGTGAGTCATCGTGTGTGTTATAGGGACTTCATGAGAGAGCTAGAATAGATGGTGTAGAGAACAATGTGCAAAATCGAGCACGATTATACATTAGGGAGCTATGCAAAGAGTCACGACATATATGAATACAGGGAAGGAGCTGGGGCGGGTCCACATGTGGGAGAGATAGAAAGAGGAGAGTGGTGCACAAGGAGACAAAGTGTGCTTGTTTGCAGTGGGGGTGGTGTGTGAGGTGAGTGCGTGAGAACCACATAACTAGGGAGATAGACGTTTGGGGGCAATGTTTTGTATGTATGGGAAATATACACTCTACATAGTGCATGTGCTTGGGTAAGAGAGATAGCGGGAGACCTAGAGAGTGAAGGAAGAGATGTGTGCATGCCCGAGAGACAAAGTGATAGAGACCTATGTTGGGGTCCGGACATTACAAGAGAGAGGGGTGTTAATGTGCTCATGTGTTGGTGTTTGGGGGAGAGAACGACTTCTGTGTGTGTGTGTGTGTGGTCGGGGGGTTGACTTCAGATAAAGAGTGAGGTGTCTATATTTGAGGGACTTTAGCGTAATTGAGATATTGTGCACTCATTGTTGACCAATTTGTTTCATAGTTTGTACTATGAGAAAATGATACTTTTGAACATGCGTGATATACCTTGATGTACCAGAATTAGAAACCTAAGATTGGAATTTTAGAATTCGACTCCATCATTAGCTTTTGTAATTCATTTAAACGGAGGTACATTTTTAAGCCAGGATTTCGTGATTTCAAATTCATATATCAAACCTAGAGATATACACATACAGGCATGTTCATACACATACACATTTTTGCTTTTGTCATCATATTTAGGATAAACACATTTGGAATTTCATTTGAATTGGACCGTATGATGGTATTTTCTTGTAGTAGCTCAATGATCCATATTTGAATTGAATGGACAATCTAAGTTTCGAGTTGGAGACATTGATTTTCAGAACTTGCACGTTTTTTTTGCATGCAAAACAAACAAATTGTCGGCCATGATATCATAGTCGGCCGTACGAGAGCAGAATACTTATAATTTTAGGTGCCAAAAGCTTTCAAACTTCCCGCTCACATCGAAATATCACACGCCCGAAAGTTTAGCCCTGCGATATTCCTGTTTTACCCCTGCCACATGAACGGAAAAGGGCTTCTTTGGTAACTCCATTGTTTTCCCCTCTTTGCCCCCAACATTCTTCCCCAGAGCCCCTCCCCTTCCCCTCCCCGACCCCCAACCACGGCAAGCCGTCGAATCTAGTCCTCCGCCGCAGCGGTGGACCTCACACCGAGCCGGATCTATCTTCCGCACCTTGGAACCCCCAACTGCCAACTCACCACTTCATCGAAGCCGCTTCAGCGACTGGCTTGTCCACCGCTCCAGATATCCTTGACTGCCATCATGGTCCACCGCACCGGATCTGCTTAACCGGCGCCCTCGTCCACCACAGCGTAGGCCCTTCACTGACTCCCTCGTCCGCCCCTTCGCTGGCCCTTCATACAAGCCCTCGTCCGCCGCAACAGATCCGCCTCACCGAAAGCACTGTACAACGCGCCCGCCGAAGCCTTCGTCCACTGCACCGGACCCGCTCCACCGACGCCATATTCAACTCCACTGGCCCTGCTTTACCGACGCCGCAGCCTCATCAGGTTATTTCGATTTGTACTCCTTCGGTTTTTCTCTTTATCGTGCAACTGTTCACTTACCACAGATGAGCTTTCTTGTATGTCGACAGGCGCCGCAACCGTAGCACCGGAGCCGCTTCAGCGACGGCGACAGCCGGCCCAAACTCAACCTCAACACGAGCACCATCGACGATCCTTAGCTATCAAGTATGACAACGATACCCATACGCCGCCGAGAATCAGGTACTATTATCCAACGGCCGGCGCCTACGTTCACTTTCCTAGCATAAGCACCGCACCTTTGAATTTCTTCAGGGCATCATTCAGTTTTTCATGAGACGCGTTATTCTGCTTGCACCTGTAGGGCCATACTTCTGGCAGTGAACATGTTACATGTGCTAAATTACATACCAGTGCACATATAGTTAATATGCTTTAGTTTTGTTCTGATGCCACCTGTTGGTTCCATCAGACTGCTTAATGTTCTCTATGCTTAATTACACATCAGCAAACTAGCATGTGGTTCCGCTGCTTTTTGTTTGTTTTACCCTACATTTTCTGATGCTAGCTATTACATCACTGCTCTGAGCCTCTGTTCATTACTTGTTTGTGTGTTCTTGATCTTCCCAAGTTGCATGACTAATTTGATGCTTCTATTAATTATGGAGCTGCCAACCCCATCAAGCAAAATATTTGTTCTTTTGGGGCTGGCACCTCGAACAAGCATAAAAATAGAGGGAAGCAGATATACTCCCTCCGATTCTATTTACTCTGCCCATAACTCTTGACCCGCATACCAAGGAGGGCACTGGTTTAATTTTTCTGGACTAATTTGCCAATTAATTAGGGCAGAGGCGGATGGGGCGGGGCACAAAAGGAAACCAGCGCTAGGAATCGGCAACACGCAGACTAATACGAGAAAACTGAGAAAAAGTTATACGCAAAGTAAAAAGAATCGGAGGGAGTATTGTCGTGTATGCACACACCCTTCTTTCATTAGTTTAGATGAACCATTGATGATCAATTCGGACCAGTGCATGCGATTAAAATTAATTTTACCTAAATAGATGGTGCAGAATAAACTACAACAACTAGATTTGCAACCACGGGATGCTGACGATATCTTCAAAGAACATTGCAACAGCAGCTAGGCTTCACAGCAACATATGGTAAGCCAGTGTGTTTTAGTACATGTGAAATGTAATGCGAGTGGGCTGCTTTCTTGGCTTGTGCCCTCAACGTGTAATCCTACCGAATTACAAATAGTTCAGTTGTCTACTTTGCTGTATTGCTTGATTCGAATGCTTATTTGTTGTTACGCTATACCTGAGTTGGCCAATATGTCAGCAGTGCCTGCTGTACTATCGTAAAGAAATGCATGCCTATTTCATTTGAGTCCTTAACTTTTCCTCTCAACTTCATCACATGACTGTCTTCGTAGTTTATATGAGGCCACACTGTTAAGTGCTTTCTCAGATTATTTCAACTGCTTAGATGCCTTGGCAACTTAAATATAGCGGTTGTACACTCCCTTTCAACTAGGGATGTCAACTGGGTCCGGTTTAATCCCGATTAAAGTCCACTAGTGGTATGATAGTTCAAAAGAGTTTTTGTTTTTTGAGGAAAATGAACTAGGGAGGTAGCAAAAACTAACTAGATGGGACTGGCGGATTTCGTTTATTTGCCACTTACATCCCTAGTTTCATCTTACCATTTTAATTTCTTTTCGGCTGATGCTGCTTCGAACCATTTAAATATAGTTTGCCATGCTCGGCAATAATTCGTCCGTCGTTTACCATGTAAGCTTACTGCCTGGATCATACGATAACTATCTCTTACTGATGTCCAGCGGAAACCTTTCAGGATGCCGTTCACACTAGGACACAATGTACAACCCCAGAATCTATTTGTGGAAGCAGTGCGCCATCCATGTTACCAGATGGTAGCAGTTCAGAGGCAACACCGCCGGAGAGCAGTCTGAGCACAGATATTATAGTGCTTGAGGCTCTACTAGAGGCAGAAAGAGATGGTGTGGCTGCCATGAATGAGGTAATATTTATCTTGAGGCTGGAAATTACGGAATTAGCGGCACGCATTATGCAAGCAACCCAAGAATTGGAGGAAGTAAGAATGTTGCATTTGAAGACGGAGGAGGTCCTGCTGTTTCTGCTATCTGAAGCCCAAGATAATCCCGGTTCTTCTTTAGATACCAGTTCAAATTTTCATTAGATTATTGTACTTGCATGTTGTGTCATGTCTCTGAATGGATTATGTTGCAAGACCCCCTATGTTGTCCATGTGTTGTAATGATCCGAATTTTTTAGGCGAGGTAATCCTCAGAACTTGTATGATTGACATAAGGTGAACTGTTTGTCGTGTGAGCATATTGTATTGGATGAAATAACTGTTTGACTCAGAGTGTATCCAACCTACTGAATTCGAAGATCACGGCATTTCTAAATCATAATCATATATAAAGGTGGAATAAATCTTTGTTGTGGTTTTGAAGAAATAAATAACAAAACGTATAATTATCTGTGGATATTCGTAATCGAATACAAATTGGATTTGAATTTAGTTTGCCAGGTCCCAGGGCAAACGTGAATGCTAATTCTCCCAAGTTTTGAACGAAGCGGCTAAACACCCACTATAATTTGTGGGCTGCTCGAAGCAAGTGTTTGCGAGATGGAAATTACTGTCTACCCCTGACACTTGACATACTTATCGACAGGATTTACACTGCTGTCGATAGGGGTAGACTAGTAACTTCAATCAGACGTGACACGACGGCCTCTGAGCCCATTCAGACACGGTGGGCGCCAAACGTGGGCGGCAAAACACATTTGATTCAAGCTCGTCCGAAAGACATGTGTCTCTTCCTCCATTTCCCCATTCATACACGGTGGGCGGCAAAACAAACTCTCCTCGTCCGAAAATCGATGTAGGCTTATATTTTAAATAGGGGCAGATGTGTAACTTCCATCAGACGTGACACAACCGCCCTACCTGTCATCCCCGTTCATACACCATGGGCGCCAACCGTGGGCGGCAAAACACCCTCTCCTCACCCGAAATAGTTATCGGCAAATATTTGGGAGATGCGAGATTACCGTGCTATCCCCAACCGACGCGATGTCCAAAATTTTAAACGGGGGATAAGTTCGTAACTTTCCCCCATTTCAAAGAAGCGCGTCCCAAAGTTTGAGATCCCCCCTCCCCTCCATTTCCCCATTCATACACTATCGGCGGCACGACAACCTCCGCACTGCAGCCAGCCTCCTCCGTCCGCCACCCGATCCTCCACCTTGCCGGAACCGCTACCCCTACCCCGTCGTCCATTGCAAGAGATGGACGTCTCTCATCCACGACGCTGGACCAGCATCCTTTCATTGCCTCCTCTCACTTCATCGACGCCGTCGTCCACCTTGCCGTTGCCGCTCCTACGACCGCCTCGTCCACGGCAACAGGATATATCCCCCGACCCGGCCGTGTGCCATCTAAATTCTTCCTCGTCGTCGACAGCCATCGCACCCGTAGCACCCTCAACATATCAGCATAGGCCTACACAGCGTCGCAAGTGAGGTGGTACTCTTCCATATGTGCTTAAGTTATTGATCTCACCCAGAAAATAGATCGTAATTTGTTTACTGTACTTTTCTTGTCCGTACCAAATCGTAGTGGCTAGTTGAAAGCAAACATTGGTTGGGAAGTAGATTTGTCCGGTTTGCACCTTCAGATCCGCCATGGCACGGGCACTATACTCGTAAAGCTTATGGTTTCCCCCCTTTATATTCACTACCATCATCGTAGGTGCTTCGTGTCGTGCTAGAACTGCTCCTCAAGACCTCAACCCAAAGCTTACGTGTTGAAATACGAATCTGATATGATGCTCATATCACTAAAACAGAGAACGTTTAATTGGTCACCTAATGTTCCTTTATTCGTTTCGAAAAGCATGTGCGCCACCCACTGGTCCAGCTAGTTCCACTTTCCTGATTTTTCTCTTGATGCTTAGGGTTTTCCCCTTTTATCTACTCTACTATGATCTGCGTAGGTGCTTTCTGTCGTACTAGCATTACTCCACCCTTCAAGCTAAACAACACAACACTCAGAATTCGAAAGCTTAGTTGTTCAAATATGATTGTGATATGATACTGATATTAGTTAACCGACACATTTAATTGGTTAGCTAAAGGTCCCACTTGAGTTTCCAAATGCATGTCGCGACATATAGAGAGACAGCATAATTGCATTTCTTTGTCACTTGTTGACCGTACTTTCTTGTCCATACCAAATCTTAGTTGTTATTTCAAAGCAAACATCGGTTGCTAACTACCCTTTGCGCGGTTTGCAGCTTCAGATCTGCCATCCCACTGCCACGGTCAACACTGTACTCATCATGCTTATGTTTTCCCCATTTTATGATGACCACAATCAGCCTACGTGGTTCGTGTCGTAATAGCACTGCTCCACCCATCGAGCTAAACAAGCTTAGTTGTACAAATTCATATCTGATATTATTGCTGATATTAGTAAAACTGAGAGATGTTTAATTGGTTAGCTAAATGTTCCTACTTTAGTTTCGAAATGCATGTGAGCCACATATGGAGAGACCGGAAAGAATAGTATTTCTCTGTGCGCTCTGGTTCATCATGGGTGGCCAACCGACATTGTATTAAAAGACTTGTAATATCTTCAATCTGCTTGCTCTTCTGCTCTTCTTTAAGATGATACTCTTCTCTTGCGGTCGACTGGTCAGGTCGAGTTGTTCTCCCTTAGTATATTTTGAATCTGTCAGGTCAGGTCGACTTGTTCTTCTTTACTATATGTTGAAGCTATCATCTGCGAAGTGTCATCACTTCTGGAGCTCTCATATTTTGAGTAGTAGGCCACATTATATTAATGCACACAACAAATTACAGCATGCATGGCATCTTTTAAAAGAATTGCAGAGATAGCACAAAGGGGTTTACAGGGAGGCAGTATTGGATTAGAATCACTTCTGCATTACAAAGAAAATCTCACTTGTTTTTATGTTTTCATGCATGTCAGATATTGAACATTATCAAAATGAATATGAGAATGGGCGCACGAGAGGAATATTGCGGAATGATCCACTGCCTAACAAACTTGGCATGGTGGAGGATGGCCTATCTTATTCACCCATCAAGGTGCTTGCTCTAACTTTGCAAAGTTGTATTGGTCGCACATATTTTGCTTCTGACCTCTTGCATTACTTCTACTTTGTTACACCATCTGCTTAGTTTAAGCATCATATATGAGTATATGCCATACCTATCCATTTTCTGTACCTATTCCATGTGTCGTCACACTATGTTTTTCCAGTCAAATGTTGTTCTTTTGTAATAGGTGTCCGAAAGGAAGAGGGTGAGTGTAGGTCGTCAAGGAGTACAAACTAGGTATTTGGAAAAGGTAGTGATACCTGTTAAATCAGATAGATCAGCAGCCACAGAAAACACAGGCCCAACTGGACCACACTTTACCCCTACTCCAGTGGCCAAACCCCTATTAGAACTGCTGGGAGCCCAGCGTCAGGTACTGTCTATGATATCAATTCAAAATTTGAACTCCTAAATTTCTGCTTGTGCCTTACCTTCTCTCTGGTATGAAAACTAATTTCATATGAATCTCCTTGCTCAAAGGATCATACAATCTCAAAACAATAATGGGTTCTGTATTGCTCTTGTCAGTACCCCTCTCCCTTTTGCCTTGTAACGCTGTACTTAATTAATTGCTATTTGATTATGTATCATCAGTCTGCACCTGAGCTTCATTATCCTCTGTTTCTTCCAATATTATTTGATCTATATTTACTCTTTGCAAAATGTAGAATAATGGCAACGCTTATAAAGAATTTTCTTTGGGGAATTTATTGAATTATCCTTCCATCAACATGGAGAAGGGGTTTGTCCAGCCCATGTTAACATGTAATGTAAGTTCATCCTTCTCAAGCCTTCAAACTGTGTTCTAGTATAGATTTGGGTAGGCATCATTTCCTCCACTTTTGTTTGCTTTGCTGTTTACATCTGATTGGATGTTTGCAACAATTACCAGTTTCAAATTGTAGTTGTAAAAACATGTTCCTTATACAGAACAGATCCATTTATTTGCTTATATAATTGTGAAACCTGTTACGTGTCTCCTTGTTTCTCTTTCAGACTCGTATCTCTTACGCCAGGCAGAACTTTAGGGAAGATAGTGAGCCAAACCATCTTGAGGACAGTGAGATGAGCCCAAGGTCCTGTCTTGATGAAGACAGTGAGTTGAAGCTACTCACCAGCAGGTGTTGGACAACATCTGTGCAGTCGCTGCCTCAATCAGTTCGACTTCTTCAGTCTCGACTTAAAGCGGTAAGGCTTGCTTCAGCTCAGCTCCGACTTGAAGTCAAAGATGCAATGAAGATTTTAGAGGACTGTCGTGTGCACCATCATGCCTTAAATCTAGTGTTGATGCATCTATCGTTGACACAATGGGCCTTCTACAGGCGGTATAAACAATGGGCCTTCTACGGGCCATATCATCAATGGGCCTTACACGGGCAGTATGATCGATGGCTAAACATGGGCCAATAACAGGCTGCATTATGGCTGTAAACGGGCTAGAGTCGGAATCGTCCGTTCATGGGCCGACCATAACGGGCCATCGTTAATAGGCCATATTTGATGACGCTATAAAAACGGCCCAACGTATTAATGACCACAAACGGGCCGACTGTAACCACGGGCTGAATTTGGCCCACAAGCAGAAAATGATAGTAACGGGCCGTAAGTAAACGAATGTTGGAAATGAGCCCAAGAATAAATGGGCTCTGAGAAGGCCGAAAGATAACATGGGCTGGAAACGGCCCAACGGAATAACGGGCCGTTAATGGGTATAAAGTGATACACTGTTCATTACGGGCCAGTTTCACCATGGGCCGTTAATGGGTGTAAAGTGATACACTGTTCATTACGGGCCAGTTTCACCACGGGTCGTTAGTAGGCCAAGAGTTACATAGGGCCTCATATGCGCCGAAAGACGTCATGGGCCATACATGGGCCAGAAGTGAAAACGGGCTGGAATCATATTGGATGGCCCAGATGACGCTACTGGGCCTAATTCGGATAGGGCGTAACGGGCCTTGGTTTAGCGGGTTGTAAATGGGCTATATTTGAATAGGCCGTTAACAGGCTTTCCATGGGTCGGCCTGCCAGCTTTTAACCAAGTCAAACGGGCCGGCCTTTTCACAGGAATGGGCCTCTGTTTGGCCGTGCCACATGTCGATGTATCATAGGCGCCTTCCGTCCAATGAGTGGTTGACATCTGTCCCAACGATGAGCCGACACGTGTTTCCTCCAGCCAATGATGATTTTACACGTGGAAAATCCACATTGGTCGGGGCTGTTAACGGGTTATCGGATCCAAAACCCGACCCGATAGCTTAACGGCGTTCCCTTACGGTGGATGCCATGTGTCGGTCACCCTTGACGAAAGCACTTCTGTGACGCGCGATTTATCATCATGGAAGTGGACACTTCTGTGATGATAATGTTGGTAATGTCATGGAACACTTCTACGACAGCACACATATGACTATCTTGATTCTGTATAAATTTGTCATGGATGTACATGCATGACAAAAAAAGCGACCTACTGTGACAAACACATATCATCACGGAAGTGTATTTTTTTGTAGTGAGATAGGGGAGAAAGGGCCTCAACAAGCGTTCGATTGAAATGATGGTTGCTTCGTCCCTTCCAACTTCGAGGCCACTTTACCACTACTGGTAAAGGTGTGGGTTTTGTGATATGACGGGTCATGGTGGTCACACCGGGGTGACTGGTGAGTCTCGGCGGCAGCACCTCACTGTGATTTGGTTGATGGCACACGAACTCGGATGCTTGATGTCCCACATGTCCGTGAAAAAATGCAATAGAGCGGCTAGTCATAGAGTTTGGACAATAGAGGAGGAGCTAGCAATAGTATTACTCCAAAAAGACTGTACTCTCACATTTTGTATTGAGGATTAACAATACTCCCACATAGAAAATGTAAATAGTAACGCATGTTTGTGCAGTCCATGTTTCCTATAATTTGAACCGTGGGCTTGTTCACAAATTTTACGAGACGGTGGTTGTTCACTTAGTAGAGGGTCTAGTACCAGACATGAACGATACAAAGTGCAACCTGGCACACTGTCAGGGCTGGAAGAAAAGCTCGTAGCTTGCGAGCTTAATAATCCCTTGATAGTTTGGCTTGTTATACTCGTGGGTCGCTTCTTAATGAACAAAGTCAATCATCAATTTCTTAAGGAGCTTAACAAATGAGCTAACAAGTTTCACGCTAAGTTTGTTAGTAACAACACAACACATGTTTCATCTTACGTGAAAAAACTGTTAACGAGCACTCATGGGCTTAACGAGCTTCAAACGAACCAAGGTGATCAAGGTTTTTTGCTCATTAATCTTTCCGAGCTTAACGAGCCGAGCCTTAATGAGCACGAACTTAACGAGTCAAGAAGCTCATTAATCCACCCCTGCACACCGCTTGGAATAAGCGGGTAGCTATCTCAAAAAACAATTAACAACTAAAAAACGATGACTTGGAACGTACACAATCTTAAACGATTGTTTTGATCGAGTGAAAAAAGAAAACTACCCCACTATAAGAGTGTGTGAATGGATCGACCCCTTGGTCGCTTCTATAGTGTCGGCGGATCCGGCCTCCCACCCCCCACATAGCCACACCCCGACGACCTTCGGGTATATCTTCCTTCGAAACCGGCCTAGCTCTACTTCCCCAGCTCGCTATGTCGCTGCATGTGCATCATTTTCCACCTCTCTGCCCCCACGTAGCTAGGCTCGATTGGATTATCCAACGCTACCTAATTTTTTTCTGTTGTTAGAGGTAAAGCTACTTCCTGGAGTCGAATCTTGTAGTACTTGGTTCAAACATGATAGAAAGGGGGAAAGATGTAGTATGTACATATGACTTGGTACAAATAGGAAAGAAAGGGAGTGAAAGTAGTACAGACTGGCCATCCAACCAGTCTCTTGGTCGAAAACGGTGGTAAATGCGAAACACTTTACACACTAGTATGGCCAGGACTAGATTTTCTATCCACACATAAGAATAAGTGGCTAAAGTGAACAAAAATGAGACCAAAGTAGATATGTTGCTTGGATGTTTGTATCTCGGGGCAACAAATCTGAATCACCACTTTATGCCTCGGTTTAGGTACATGGTGCTGAACTGTTGGTGCACCCATTGTCCCATGTCCATAGAGACACTATTGAGCTATTCTTAATCTAATGCCCAGGTAACAAGAAGCCATGCCACTATTACAAGTCATGACAAGCTTAACCAATTGTTTTGCCAGTAGTTGTTTGAGATTATGAATGTTTTTTTGTAGTTTTTTATGCAAACAGGAATATATGTACATTTCACATCGTTGCTATTGCGACCTTTTGGTGCACTGCACAAAAATCACTTCTTTTTAACTGGAATGTCACACCGGGACCATTGGTTGATTTCAGTGGAACTGCACAAACGGAGATCTGTGTTCCAATCTTCATCCTCCATATTAGCACCCTAAACTTCCCTTAGGTAAGAATGATATTTAATGCATGTGTTCACCTCTATTTTGCAACTGCCATGAGAAAATAATGCTACTAGTAGAATTGTACTCCCCCACTAGCGAAACCAAATCTGACATTGAAGGACAATCATGTACTTGGTTTCACCAATTGGTGAGGACAAAGAGAAACAGAGCAAGAAGAGGAAGACAAAGAAGAAGAAGAAGGAAATGAAGAAGGATCACACACTGGTACTTTCCTTTTTTATCCTGACATCTTGCTAGTGGTATTGTATTGCTGTGTTGATACTAGTATTAATTTACTTCAAAAAATGCACTTGTAGTATGTAGCAGAGCAGGACCTGGCTTGATGACACATCATACTAATTAACTAGATTCTGGATGCATGTGTGACCTAGCCCTACATGATCAACAATGCCAAGGTGATCTTCCTGAAGCCGAGGCCTCAGTTGAGGCCATTCGAGGGCTCCGGCAATGTCTGTCTCACATGTGAGACAATCCTCCAGGAGCACTTCCACTTCTACTGCCTCTCCTGCAAGGTCATTAATCAATTAGGAGTACTTAAGGAGCACTAATTAATTGTTGCCTAATGGTCTTGTTGGAACTAAACAAATCTTTAGTAGCACCTTATGTTGAATCATGTACATGTGTGTGTGTGTGTCTGTGCAGGTGGACCATGCGGTGGAGCCGGGAGGGGGTCTTGGTAATGTGATGAGATAGTAATGCTATTTTGTTGCATGTCAATTTATTGCCACTGGTTCAATGAGCCAACGTTTTGCTACTTTATTTTCACCATGATTTGATGTTATTGTTAAAGTAATATGCTATTGTATTTCTATCCTTCCTCACTAAGCTAATGAAGGTTTCACCTTGTTCGTACTTGTGCAAACAGGGATCATGTTGTGTCAATCATACATTTTAGTGGAACTACACAAGAGGATACAATGAACTATATCCCAGCCAATGCTTTAACTCTCCTGGAAGTTCTTGATAATCTCTCGATATAATCTCATCACTGCTAAACAAGATTGATGTCAACCGTACATTAGAAGTGCGCAAAAAATATATACTATTGCGTGATTCCAGTGAGTGCTTTATCTTCTCTTTTGGGACTAGTTAAATAAGCTTCCTTGCTCAGCTTGGTACCGGCCTAAGGCCTTCATCCAGATTAGTGTGCTATCATCTCTATTTGTATAATGCTACTGTCCTTTATCTTTGCATGTTAAATCTTTGCAATATATGTGCTACCTCTTGAGCATTGCGTTGGTTTTCCCTTGAAGAAGAAAGGGTGGTGCAGTAAAGCGGCGTAAGTATTTCCCTCAGTTTTTGAGAACCAAGGTATCAATCGAGTAGGAGACCACGCGCGAGTCACCTCGTACCTACACAAAGAAATAAGAACCTCATAACCAACGCGATAAAGGGGTTGTCAATCCCTTCTCAGCCACTTGCAAGAGTGAGATCTTCTAGAGATGATAATAATAAGATATATATGTTTGGTATTTTTATGATATAGATTGGAAGTAAAAGGTAGCAAAATAAAATAGATTGGAAACTTGTATGATGGAAAATAGACCCGGGGGCCATATGTTTCACTAGTGGCTTCTCTTGAGATAGCATAAGTATTACGGTGGGTGAACAAATTACTGTCGAGCAATTGATAGAAAAGCGAATAATTATGATAATATCTAGGCATGATCATGTATATAGGCATCACGTCCGTGACAAGTAGACCAAAATGATTCTGCATCTACTACTATTACTCCACACATCGACCGCTATCCAGCATGCATCTAGAGTATTAAGTTCATAAGAACAGAGTAACGCCTTAAGAAAGATGACATGATGTAGAGGGATAAACTCATGCAATATGATGTAAACTCCATCTTTTTATCCTCGATGACAACAATACAATACGTGTCCTTTCCCTTTCTGTCACTGGGATCGAGCACCGCAAGATTGAACCCAAAGCTAAGCATTTCTCCCATTGCAAGAAAGATCAATCTAGTAGGCCAAACCAAACTGATAATTCGAAGAGACTTGCAAAGATAAACCAATCATACATAAAATAATTCAGAGAAGATTCAAATATTGTTCATAGATAAACTTGATCATAAACCCACAATTCATTGGATCTCGACAAACACACCGCAAAAAGAAGAATTACATCGAATGGATCTCCAAGAGAATCAAGGAGAACTTTGTATTGAGATCCAAAGAGAGAGAAGAATCCGTCTAGCTACTAGCTATGGACCCGAAGGTTTGAAGTAAACTACTCACACATCATCGGAGGGGCCATGGAGTTTATGTAGAGGCCCTCTGTGATCAATGCCCCCTCCGGCGGAGCTCCAGAAAAGGCCCCAAGATGGGATCTCTTGGGTACAGAAGGTTGCGTCGGTGGAAATAGGGTTTCGTGGTGCTACTTGATGTTTCCGGGGTACATGAATATATATAGAAGGAAATATTAGGTCGATGGAGCAACGAGGGGCCCACGAGGGTGGAGGGCGCGCCCCCTACCTCGTGGCCTCCTCGTTGATTTCTTGACGTCCACTCCAAGTCCTCTGGATCACATTTGTTCCAAAAATCACGTTCCCGAAAGTTTCAGTCAGTTTGGACTCCGTTTGATATTACTTTTCTACAAAACACTGAAATATGCAAAAAAACAACAATTTGGGCTGGGCCTCCGTTTAATAGGTTAGCCCAAAAATAATATAAAAGTGGTAAATAAAGCCCGTTATCATCCAAAACAGATAATATAATAGCATGGAACAATAAAAAATTATAGATACGTTGGAGACGTATCAAGCATCCCCAAGCTTAATTCCTGCTCGTCCTCGAGTAGGTAAATGATAAAAATAGAATTTCTGATGTGGAATGCTTCCTAACATATTTCTCAATGTAATTTTCTTTATTTTGGCCTGAATGTTCAGATCCAAAAGATACAAGTTAAAAGTTTAATATTGACATAAAAATAATAATACTTCAAGCATACTAACTAAGCAATCATGTCTTCTCAAAATAACATGGCCAAAGAAAGTTCATCCCTACAAAATCATATAGTTTGGTCATGCTCCATTTTCGTCACACAAGAATGCTCGCATCATGCACAACCCCGATGAAAAGCCAAGAAATTGTTTCATACTTTAGTAATCTCAAACTTTTTTCAACTTTCACGCAATACATGAGCGTGAGCCATGGATATAGCACTATGGGTGGAATAGAATATAATGAAGGGGGTTATGTGGAGAAGACAAAAAAGGAGAAAGTCTCACATCGACGCGGCAAATCATGGGCTAAGGAGATGCCCATCAATTGTTGCCAATGCAAGGAGTAGGGATTTCCATGCAACGGATGCACTAGAGCTATAAATGTATGAAAGCTCAACAAAAGAAACTAAGTGGGTGTGAATCCAACTTGCTTGCTCACGAATACCTAGGGAACTTGAGGAGGCCCATTGTTGGAATATACAAGCCAAGTTCTATAATGAAAAGTTCCCACTAGTATATGAAAAGGACAAAACAAGAGACTATCTATCATAAAGATCATGGTGCTACTTTGAAGCATAAGTGTGGAAAAAGGATAGTAGCATTGCCCCTTTTTATTTCTTTTATTTCTCTTTTTTTGGGCCTTCCTTTTTTTGATTATTTGGCCTTTCTCTTTTTTTATTTGGGACAATGCTCTATAAAGATGATCATCACACTTCTATTTATTTACAACTCAATGATTACAACTCGATACTAGAACAAGATATGACTCTATATGAATGCCTCTGGCGGTGTACCGGGATTGCGATGAATCAAGAGTGACATGTATGAAAAAATTATGAATTGTGGCTTTGCCACAAATACGATGTCAACTACATGATCATGCAAAGCAATATGACAATGATGATGCGTGTCATAATAAACGGAACGGTGGAAAGTTGCATGGAAATATATCTCGGAATGGCTATGGAAATGCCATAATAGGTAGGTAGAGGTTTATGTGTGATAGAGCGTATCGTATCACGGGGTTTGGATGCACCGGCGAAGTTTGCACCAACTCTCAAGGTGAGAAAGGGCAATGCACGGTACCGAAGAGGCTATCAATGATGTAAGGGTGAGAGTGCGTATAATCCATGGACTCAACATTAGTTATAAAGAACTCACATACTTATTGCAAAATCTATAGGTCATCAAAAACCAAGTATTACATGCATGCTCCTAGGGGATAGATTGGTAGGAAAAGACCATCGCTCGTACCCAGCCTCCATTCATAAGGAAGACAATCAAATAACACCTCATGTTTCAATTTGTTACCCAACGTTTACCATACGTGCATGCTGCGAGACTTGCAAACTTTAACACAAATATTCCTCAAATTCACAACTACTCAACTAGCACAACTTTGATATCACTATCTCCATATCTCAAAACAATCATCAAGTATCAAACTTCTCTTAGTATTAAATGCACTTATATGAAAGTTTTTATTATGCCTAAAAGCAAATTGCCATGTTGTTCTAAAGGACTCTCAAAATAATATAAGTGAAGCATGAGAGATCAATCATTTCTATAAAATAAAACCACCACCGTGCTCTAAAAGATATAAGTGAAGTACTAGAGCAAAAACTATATAGCTCAAAAGATATAAGTGAAGCACATAGAGTATTCTACTAAATTCCAATTCATGTGTGTCTCTCTCAAAAGGTGTGTACATCAAGGATGATTGTGGTAAACTAAAAAGCAAAGAATCAAATCATACAAGACACTCCAAGCAAAACTCATATCATGTGGGGAATAAAAATATAGCTCCAAGTAAAGTTACCGATGAACGAAGACGAAAGAGGGGATGCCTTCCGAGGCATCCCCAAGCTTAGGCTTTTTGGTGTCCTTGTATTTTACCTTGGGGTGCAATGGGCATCCCCAAGCTTAGGCTCTTGCCACTCCTTGTTCCATAATCCATCAAATCTTTACCCAAAACTTGAAAACTTCACAACACAAAACTTAAAAGAAAATCTTCGTGAGCTCCGTTAGTAAAAGAAAACAAACCACCACTTCAAGGTACTGTAATGAACTCATTCTTTATTTATATTGGTGTTAAACCTACTGTATTCCAACTTTTCTATGGTTTATAAACTCTATTACTAGCCATAGATTCATCAAAATAAGCAAACAACACACGAAAAACAGAATCTGTCAAAAACAGAACAGTCTGTAGTAATCTGTAGGTTTCGAATACTTATGTAACCCCAATGTAGCGACCCGACCTCAAACGGTCAAGTCTCTGTGCTTCAGTGTCATCCCCGGATCGGTAATGCTGACACACACAGTACTCAAAGGAGTTAAAACAGAGTAGCAATCACACACTTATTACATCGAATGTCTCCAAAGAGAACTTATTACAATAAATATGGCTTAAGGCCATCTAATACGAAAACAGCGGAAGGCATGGAAGATAAAGTGAGTCCATCAACTCCAACGACATAGCTGAGCTGCACGGCAATGACCTAACGAACCTTACTCCTCGTCTGAAAAGTCTTCAACATAATACATTGCAGCCCGAAAACGGGTCAGCACATGGAATGTGCTGGCAATATAACACAATAGAGCAAGGACGGAATAATGCTATCACTTCATGCATATTTGGCTGGTGGAAAGCTCTACGGTTATAGTTTTTGCGAAAAGCCAATTTTTTCCTACAACAAAGGAATAAATTTTATTTAACTATCATGGTAGCTGAAACATCATTGAGAAGGTTCCTCCAACTCAATCCCAATTAAAGTAATTATCAACCCAACAATATTAAATTAGAGTGATGAGATACTTAGGATACTCCAAGTACTAGATACTCAAGATTGTCCATAACCAGGGACATGGCTAACCATGATTAGACTGTACACTCTGCAGAGGTTTGCGCACTTTTTCCCACAAGACTCGATCGCCTCCGTTGGATTTCTCGCACTACATGGTGTTTGAGAAACGGATTACCGAGACACAGTCTTTCAGAAACATTAACCCTTTACTCCGGGCAGACCATACCAAACCTACACCCCTCTACTTGCTAATCCACCTCTTCAAGAGATCATGCGACCTACTCAACTATGGTAAAGCCCATAATAGCTTGTGGCTGCACACGGAAGTTTCTAGCATGAAAATATCTCAGTTCCCTTTGAGCCTGAGTGGCAGACCTTAGGATGATCACACGGGTACTCCGGGATATCCTAGGACAACACTGGGTTCTCCAAGTGCCCGACAAGCAATCCACCCAGATGTGTATTAAAGTTACCACCTTAAGTTGAACCATTAATTAACAATCTCACATCTGTCATGGATTCACTCACCCAAACCACGTCTACGAGCATAGCATAACAATATAAGCAATACGTAGAAGTAACTCCCAAGGTTTGTATATAATAGGGCAATATGTTCTACCTCATCAACTACTTCCCAACCCACATGTTAATCACATCCTAATCATGCAATGTTTGAGCATTGGAACTAATGCATAAAAACTGGGTAGGGAAGGAGTATGATCAATGTGTTACTTGCCTTCTTGACGATCCGCAAAACCTAGGGACTCGTGGTAGCACGCTTCGGACACCGGGAATTCTATCGCAAACAAACAATAGCATACATAAGCAATAAAGCATAGAAACACAGGTAAATCTCAAATAAGAAGATCTAACAAGAAAGTTCAACTTAAGACCTCCAGTTTGCGAAAAGAATCAAATCAAACGGAGGGATGAAACTCAAACTGCGAAAGAAACAAGATCTGTTTACTAATCTGAACTAAAGTGAAATTTTACAGTACCAAAATCTTGTGCAAGTTGATTAAACGGAAATAGGGTTTCGAGACAAAGATCTAGGCGCTTGAATCGCCTAATTCCGATAAACGAGCGAAAAGATAAACTAAAATGAAATCGGATCAGAAATCACGATCGAAAATAGTCGCGGAAAAATCCGAGAAAAAGAAAACTAACGAACAGGCTAACGAACGAATGTTCGTTGTCTATAACTAACGAGCGAAAACCATTCGTTAAAACGAACGTACGGACGAACATCCGCTATATAAACTAAACCGAGAAAACCGGTGAACCGATCTATAAAAACAAAATTAGGGTTTCTAAAAAAACCGCATCGGTTCAAAAAAATGAACGACGGCGAGGCGTATACCTCCGGCGAGGCTCCGGCGAGGTGGGGCGGCTCCGGCAAGGTGGGGCTGGCGCAGCGGGGTGAGCGGGCGGCGCGGCGCGGCAACGGGCGGCGGCGGCGCGACGGTAAAGGCGGCGGTAGCGGCGCTACAGGCGGGGTGGGGTAGGCGGCGGGGTTGGTGGTGGTGGGAGGGGGGTCCGGTGGTGGGGTATTTAAGGTGGGGGGCTGCTTGGGGGAGGGGGCAAGCGGCGCGGGGAGGCGGAGTCCCGGCCGGACTTGGGGTCGGGGCGGCGCCGGCCTCCCGGTCTCCTGGAGGGAGACGGCGGCGCGGGGCTAGCGGGCCGGCTCGGCTGGGCTTTGGCCCAGTCGGGCACTGAGAGATTTTTTTTAAATAATTTCACCGGAACTTAAATAAATCCTAGAAAATAAAATAAAAATCTAAAAATACCAAAACAAATTTTCGCCGTCTAATTAAAATATTTAGAATGAGATGAACATTTTTTGGCCCTAAAATGCAATTTTGAAAAACGTGCAATTTTTCTAATGCAAATAAAATGGCAATAAAATCCGAATAAAATCAAATATTTGATTTTAATATTTTTCCTCCAATATTTCAATTATTTTGGAGAAGTCATATTATCTCCTCTCATATATTTTAATATGAAATATTTTCAGAGAGAAAAATAATTAAAACCAAAATCCTCGTTTCAATATTTTGATAAAATTCAAATATGAAAGCAACGAAATCCCCAACTCTCTCCGAGGGTCCATGAGTTGCTTAGGATTTCGAGGATCGTGAAACGAAATGTTCTAAAATATGATATGCATGGATGATCTATGTATAACATTCCAAATTACAAATTTGGGATGTTGCACCCAAAAATTCTAAAATAAATTGCTGGACGTGAGGACTTTATCTATTAATCATCTGCAAAAAGAATTAACTAAATATCGCTCTCAAGAAAAAAATGGCAGCAATTCTTGTGAGCGCTAAAGTTTTTGTTTTTCACAGCAAGATCAACCCAAGTCTTCCAAACGGTTCTACTTGGCACAAACACTAATTAAACACAAAAAACACAACCAAAACCGAGGCTAGACAAATTATTTATTATTAAACAGGAACAAAAAGCAAGGAACAAAAATAAAATTGGGTTGCCTCCCAACAAGCGCTATTCGTTTAACGCCCCTAGCTAGGCATAAAAGCGAGGATAAATCTAGGTATTGCCATCTTTGGTAGGCAATTCTTCAATAAGACACCTATAACTTTTAGGAGTTTCTTTATTTTTATTAATTATAAAACTCCTAGGCACGAAATCAAGAAAATCATTTGTAGCAAAAGGTTCCTTAAGGATAGTGAGGAAATTGTTGTGAACACATACGGATTTGAGGTCCACATTTTCCTTACTAGAAGTCTCACCCTTATTTTTAGGAACATACATCAATTTGGCAATCTTAGAAATAGGAGGAGTGTTTTTCACGGAAGAAAAGGTAGACCCAAGGTTGGTAATAATATCCTCAATTTTATCAATTCTAGCGGAGTCTTGATCTATCTTTTCATTAATCATAGGTCCCTTTTCTTTAAAATTCTTAAGAGCAACTCCTACCTTAGATCCGTATTGGGTAATTTGGTTATGGATCTTTCTATCCAAATTTTCAATTAACTCTACTGTGGCAACTTTATTTTCAATAATTTCAAGCCTTTGCATCACATGTTCTAAAGTTAAAGTAGTTCCATTACCCAAAAGAGGTTGTGGGCCAAACAAATCTATCATAGCATTATATGAATCAAAAGTATGGCTACCCAAGGAATTTCCTCCGGTAATGGTATCAAGAATATATCAATTCCAAGGCGTGACGCCTACATAAAAATTGCGAAGATGAACAAAAGTAGATTGCTTCCTAGTAGATCTATTTTGCGCATTGCAAATTCTATACCAAGCATCTTCTAGATTTTCTCCCTCCCTTTGTTTAAAATTAAGAACTTCATTCTTGGGAGACAATGGAGCGGATAAAGGACTAGCCATAATGAAGAAGCAAGCGAAAAAGAGGAGCACGGAAAAAGAGGGCGAAAGAAGAGAGGGCGAATAAAATAGCAAGGGTGAAACGGGGGAGAGGAAAATGAGAGGCAAATGGAAAATAATGTAATGCGAAGGATAAGAGTTGTGATGGGTACCTGGTATGTCTTGACTTGGCGTAGATCTCCCCAGCAACGGCGCCAGAAATCATTCTTGCTACCTCTTCAGCACTGCGTTGATTTTCCCTTGAAGAGGAAAGGGTGGCGCAGTAAAGCAGCGTAAGTATTTCCCTCAGTTTTTGAGAACCAAGGTATCAATCCAGTAGGAGACCACGCGCGAGTCACCTCGTACCTACACAAACAAATAAGAACATCACAACCAACACGATAAAGGGGTTGTCAATCCTTACTCGGCCACTTGTAAGAGTGAGATCTGATAGAGATGATAATAATAAGATAAATATTTTTGGTATTTTTATAATAGATATTGAAAGTAAAAGATAGCAAAATAAAATAGAGTGGAAACTTCTATCATGGAAAATAGACCCGGGGGCCATAGGTTTCACTAGTGGCTTCTCTCAAGATAGCATAAGTATTACGGTGGGTGAACAATTACTGTCGAGCATTTAATAGAAAAGCGAATAATTATGAGAATATCTAGGAATGATTCTGCATCTACTACTATTACTCCACACATCGACCGCTATCCAACATGCATCTAGAGTATGAAGTTCATAAGAATAGAGTAACGCCTTAAGAAAGATGACATGATGTAGAGGCATAAACTCATTCAATATGATGTAAACCCCATCTTTTTATCCTCGATGGCAACAATACAATACACGTCGTTTCCCTTTCAGTCACTGGGATCGAGCACCGCAAGATTGAACCCAAAGCTAAGCACTTCTCCCATTGCAAGAAAGATCAATCTAGTAGTCCAAACCAAACTGATAATTCAAACATACTTGCAAAGATAAACCAATCAAGCATAAAAGAATTCAGAGAAGATTCAAATATTGTTCATAGATAAACTTGATCATAAGCCCACATTTCATCGGATCTCGACAAACACACCGCAAAAAGAAGAGTTACATCGAATAGATCTCCAAGAGAATCGAGGAAAACTTTGTATTGAGATCCAAAGAGAGAGAAGAAGCCATCTAGCTACTAGCTATGGACCCGAATGTCTGAAGTAAACTACTCACACATCATCGGAGGGGCCATGGATTTTATGTAGAGGCCCTCTGTGATCAATGCCCCCTCTGGCGGAGCTCCGGAAAAGGCCCCAACAGGGGATCTCTTGGGTACAGAAGGTTGCGGCGGTGGAAATAGGGTTTCATGTTTGCAGGGTACATGGATATATATAGGAGGAAGAAGTAGGTCAGTGGATCAACAAGGGGCCCATGAGGGTGGAGGGCGCGCCCCCCTGCCTTGTGGCCTCCTTGTTGATTGCTTGACGTCCACTCCAAGTCCTCTGGATCACGTTTGTTCCAAAAATCAGGTTCCCGAAGGTTTCATTCTGTTTGGACTCCGTTTGATATTCCTTTTCTACAAAACACTGAAATAGACAAAAACTAGCAATTTGGTCTTGGCCTCCGGTTAATAGGTTAGTCCCAAAAATAATATAAAAGTGTAAAATAAAGCCCGTTATCATCTAAAATAGACAATATAATAGCATGGAACAATCATAAATTATAGATATGTTGGAGACGTATCACTATGATACATGGCAATGCTTTTAGTGTTGAGCTAATTGGCACTACTAAAATATAATAATACCTCTCTTTAAGCAAGGCTACTATGTTGCTAACTTTATCCATTTAGATAACAGGGATGCTTCTATTTGTTAGTGTATGTTTCATCAACTAGTGCCACTATTATAGTAATCTCACTTTTTCAATATGTGCCAACAGGGATGCTTGATTTCAGTTGAGCTGCACAAAATCTTTGGGTGGTTCATTGCCTCGATTGCTTCCTTCCTTTCCTGCCAGTCGCTTATATCGGCTTCCAGTCAAAGGAAGCTCTAATTGATATGCTTCCCCACACATGTTGGTACCGGTCTCCATACTGATTATTGTGCTTGTCATATCTAATGGTAATTTTGTACTGTGCTACTATTGGCCGGTTTCATAAAGGAGTAACTTCTGAGCCGAAACTCTTAGGCAAATCATTACATTGGCCATTCTCAGTAGATCTGCACAAAAAGATTAGCTGGACAGATACTGATGCTACTGCTATGTACTTGCAAGTTCACTCAGACAAGCATCGATGTTGACAAGATGAAGTGCTAGAGTGAACGCCAACAATATTGCTTGGCGCATAGCCCTGAAAAACGCAGTCCAGTCTTTGGTCCCAACTTGCGCTTTTTGGTTACCGACTCATATGCTGGTAGAGAACTGTATGCCAAGGAGTCTAAAGATTCTAGACAAGTTGGTAGACGCATATATTCAATCTAATGCCCCTAGTAACAAGAAGCCATGCCACTGTTACAAGTCATCACAAGTTTAACCAATTGTTTTGTCCGTAACTGTTTGAGATTCTAAATGTTTCCTTTGTAGTTTTTTGTGCAAATATATATATATATAGACACACACACACACACACACACATTTCACCTTGTTGCTATTGCGACCTTTTGGTGCACTGCACAAAAATCACTTCTTTTTAACTAGAATGTCAGAACAGAACCATTGGTTGATTTTAGTGGAACTGCACAAACGGAGATCTGTGCTCCAATCTTCATCCTCCATATTGGTACCCTAACCTTCCCTTATGTAAGAATGCTATTTAATGCATGTGTTCACCTCTATTTTGCAACTGCCATGAGAAAATAATGCCATTGTTTACTTGTAGACTTGTACTCCCTCACTAACAAAATCAAATCTGACATTGAAGGACAATCATGTACTTGGTTTCACCAATTGGCGAGGACAAAGAGAAACAAAGCAAGAAGAGGAAGACAAAGACGAAGAAGAAGAAGGAAATGAAGAAGGATCACACGCTAGTACCGTCCTTTTTTATCCTGACATCTTGATAGTGGTATTGTATTGCTGTGTTGCTACTAGTATTAATTTACTTGAAGAAATGCACTTCTAGTACGTAGCAGAGCAGTACTTGGCTTGACGACACATCATACAAATTAACTGGATTCTGGATGCATGTGTGACCCAGCCCTACACGATCAATAGTGCCAAGGTGATCTTCCTGAAGCCGAGGCATCAGTCGAGGCCATTCGAGGGTGATACGTCTTCAACGTATCTATAATTTTTCATTCTTCCATGCTATTATATTATCAATCTTGGATGTTTTATAATCATTGCAAAGTCATTTTATATCATTTTTGGTACTAACCTATTAACATAGTGCCAAGTGCAAGTTGTTGTTTTTTGCATGTTTTTTACATCGCAGAAAATCAATACCAAACGGAGTCCAAATGCAACGAAACTTTACGGAGATTTTTTATGGACCAGAAGACACCTAATGGGCCAAGGCTATGCCTAGCGGGTGTTCCGAGGAGATCACAACCCACGAGGGTGCGCTAGGAGGCCCAGGCGCGCACTGGTGGGTTGTGCCCACCTCGGGTGCCCCCCACCACCTCTTTGCTCTATAAATATCCCAATATTCCAAAAACCCTAGGGGAGTCGATGAAAATCAATTCCCGTTGCCATAGAATCCAGAACCACCAGTTCTAATCTAGATACCATCACGGAGGGGTTCACCACTTCCATTGGTGCCTCTCCTATGATGCGTGAGTAGTTCTTTGTAGACCTTCGGGTCCGTAGTTAGTAGATAGATGGCTTCCTCTCTCTCCTTTGATTCTCAATACAATGGTCTCTTGGAGATCCATATGATGTAACTCTTTTTGCGGTGTGTTTGTTGGGATCAGATGAACTTTGAGTTTATGATCAGATCTATCTCTTTTTATCCATGAAAGTTATTTGAGTTTATTTGATCTCTTATTTGCATGATTGCTTATAGCCTCGTATTTCTTCTCTGATATTAGGGTTTTGTTTGGCCAATTTGATCTATTGACCTTGCAATCGGAAGAGGTGCTTTGTAGTGGGTTCGATCTTACGGTGCTTGATCCCAGTGACAGAAGGGGAACCGACACGTATGTATCGTTGCTACTAAGGATGAAACGACGGGGTCTATCTCTACATAGATAGATCTTGTCAACATCATCTCATCGTTCTTATTGCATTACTCCATTTCACCATGAACATAATACAATAGATGCATGCTGGATTGCGGTTGATGTGTGGAGTAATAGTTGTCGATGCAGGGAGGAGTCGGTCTACTAATCTTGGACATGATGCCTATATAATGATCATTGCATGGATATCGTCATGAGTATTTGAAGTTCTATCAATTGCCGAACAGTAATTTGTTTACCCATGGTTTGCTATTTTTCCCGAGAGAAGCCACTAGTGAAACCTACGGCCCCCGGGTCGCTTTCTTATATTATTTGCCTTCTTAAGCTATTTTATTTGCCTTTTATTTTCAGATCTACTAAACCAAAAATATAAAAATACCTTGCTTCAATTTATTTTATTTGGCTTTCGATCTATCAATATGTACAACTCTCTCACGTCCGTTTGCCAATTTATGGCGCCGCTACCCGAAAGGAATTGACAACCCCTTTTACACGTCGGGTTGCGAGTAGTTGTTATTTGTGTGTGGGTGTTGTTTACATTGTGTTGCTTGGTTCTCCTACTGGTTCGATAACCTTGGTTTCACAACTGAGGTAAATACCTACCGCCGCTATGCTGCATCATCCCTTCCTCTTTGGGGAAATACCGACGTAGCTTCAAGCGACAGCAGAGGGCTCCGACAAGGTCTGTCT
Organism: Triticum aestivum; assembly: GCF_018294505.1. NCBI lineage: Eukaryota > Viridiplantae > Streptophyta > Magnoliopsida > Poales > Poaceae > Triticum > Triticum aestivum. Next base: position 405,256,403 of record NC_057803.1, read on the forward strand.
CACATGTGAGACGATCCTCTAGGAGCCCTTCCACTTCTGATGCGTCTCCTGCAAAGGTCATTAATCAGTTAGAAGTACTTAAGAAGCACTAACTAATTGCTGCCTAATTGTTTTGTTGGAACTAAACAAATCTTTACTAGCACCATATGTTGATCATGTACATGTGTGTGTGTGTCTATGCAGGTGGACCATGTGGTGGAGCCAGGAGGGGATCTTGGTAGTGTGATCAGATAGTGATGCTATTCTGTAGCATGTCAACTTATTGCCATTGGTTCAATGAGCCAATGTTTTGCTAATTTATTGTCACCATGATTTGATGCTATTGTGAAAGTAATACACTATTGTCTTGCTATCCTTCCTCACTAAGCTAATGAAGGTTTCACCTTGTTCCTACTTGTGCAAACAGGGATAATGTTGTGTCAATTAACTTTGCTGGAAGTTCTTGATAATCTCTCGATATAATCTCACCACTGGTAAACAAGAATGATGTCAACCATAGATTGGAAATGCACAAAACTATATACTATTGAATGATTCCAGTCAGTGCTTTATCTTCTCTTCTGGGACTAGTTGAATAAGCTTCCTTGCTCAGGTTGGTACTGGCCTAAGGCCTTCATCCATATGAGCTTGTTGTCATCATTATTTGTATCGTGCTACTATCCTTTATCTTTACACGTTAAATCTTTGCAAGCTATGATACATGGCAGTGCTTTGAGTGTGAGCTAATTGGCACTACTAAAATAAAATAATACCTATCTCTAAGCTAGGCTACTATGTTTCTAACTTTACCCATTAAGATAACGGGCATGCTTCTATTTGAAGGAAATATGCCCTAGACGCAATAATAAAGTTGTTATTTATATTTCCTTGTATCATTATAAATGTTTATTGTTCATGCTAGAATTGTATTAACTTGAAACTTGATACATGTGTGGTTACATAGACAAAACACAGTGTCCCTAGTAAGCCTCTACTAGACTAGCTCATTGATGAAAGTTGGTTAAGTTTCCTAACCATAGACATGTGTTGTCATTTGATGAACGGGATCACATCATTAGGAGAATGATGTGATGGACAAGACCCATCTGTTAGCTTCGCATAATGATCATTAAGTTTTATTGCTATTGCTTTCTTCATGTCAAATACATATTCCTTCGACTATGAGATTATGCAACTCCCGAATACCGGAGGAATACCTTGTGTGCTATCAAAAGTCAAAATGTAACTAGGTGATTATAAGGATGCTCTACAGGTATCTCCGAAGGTGTTTGTTGGGTTGGCTGTCAGGACCCCGATCCTAAGTCACACCGATCTAGCATGCAGCACATCATATCACTTTGCGGCCTCATGCATGGTATTCCCACGGGAGCCAGCTTACCTGGCCCCGGACCGTTTTCATCTTTTGGCTCACGTATATGATAGTGTCACCAGCATCCATATGAAAGAGAATCCGGGCCTACATGACTAGTCGTAAACCCAAAGTGGCACTAACTTACAGGGACAGGCATACATGACCCAGCAACGAACGTGTCGGTCATCAGCGAGTGAATCCAGGCTGTAGCAGCTGGGCTAACAGGACTCCGGTAGACACCGTGTGACATTTCCCCGAAGGGACAGACACAGGAATGAAGAAGGACACATGCCAGCCAGCGTAAGTGTTTCGGAGGAGTAGCAAGCTACCATGGCTCAGTGGAAGCACTAGGAGACATTTCCCGGTAAGATAGGCTACCAAGGATAAACAACTAGGTTGTCGGATCCCACACATATCAAGCATTTTGAATCATACACACAATATGCTCGATATGTGCAAATACAACATGGCATCACAACAAAACTCTACAACTCGAAGTATTTATTCATTAGGCTCCAAAGAGCCAAGTATTACAAACATGGGTCTCATGACCCAACATACAGAGCATACAAGCAACAAGCACATGCGGAAGCTTAACGTGTCTGAGTACAGACAACTACAAAAGAAAAGGCTGAGAAGCCTGACTATCTACAAGACCCTGCCGAGGGCACAAGATCATAGCTGAGGTAACAAGCTAAACGTCGAAGTCCACACAGAACTACTAGTGAGACTGAAGTCTCTCTGCAAAAACATAAATTAAGCAAACGTGAGTACAAATATACCTAGCAAGACTTACATTAGAACTAGCTACATATACATCAGTATCAATAAAGCGGTGGTGGAGTTTGACTGCAGCAAGCAGCTTTGACTTAGTGGATATCCTGAACTAGGACTGCAAGTAACTCTTTTGAGGTGGCGCACATGAGTCCACATATTCACTAAATCAATACACCACTATGGATCCACTCATGTCTCCCTACGAAAACGCCATCCATAGCACTCATGCTTATCTTGCACATTTTAGGGTATCCACTTCAAGTTATCAATGAACAGTATCGGCAACCCAAAGGTCCTTTACCGTGGACGCGGCTATTTAAATAGATCATTTGTAACCCTGCTGGGGTGTACTTCTTCATACACGCTCTCGCCACTTACCGCCATGTACACGTCATGTATCTCGGCAACCTTCAAGCGGAAGCCTAGCGAGGGCGTCGGCCACGACCTGATTAACCACGCAAGTCTCTTGTCCAGTTTTATCGCCTATTCGGGTTCCATCCGCAAGGAGATCCGGCCGGGGTGTCGCTCACGGCCCGAAACAATGTCTACAGGGTTCCCAAGCCCACCAAACGGGCGACGCTTGGTATACCCGGCCACGGTGCTTAGTCTGTCCCAAGCCCACCTGTACTGGGTGCAACTTGGTAGACTACTAACACTACCTACAAACACCAAAAACTAGTTGCAAATCCTGGATAGAGACCGAGTTGATTAATAAGCCGAGAGGGGTCGAGTTACCGGAACCGAATATGTGGTAGTACTTGTTTATGGATCACAAACATAGAACTCAGTTCCTGAGGACGGTTTCAATGAGACAACCCACCATGTACTCCTACATGGCCTCTCACTGCTACCTTTACCAAATCGTGTTCACACACTTAGCTCTCAGCAGTAGGACATGTTCACAACTTTCCAATTCATCCCCGATGAATCAGACCTCACACAACTCTAAGCAATAGCAGGCATGACAAACAATTATGAATGAGTAGGCACATCAGGGCTCAAACAACTCCTACTCATGCTAGTGGGTTTCATCTATTTACTGTGGCAATGACAGGTCATGCAGAGCAAAGGGGTTCAACAACCGCAGCATGTAACAGCTGAATCATTGTTGTCTTAATGCTGTAAAAGAGAGCATAAGTGAGAGAGTGGGATTGTATCGGAATGGATAAGGGGGTTTTGTTGCCTGCCACTTTTGAAGATAGCATCGAGTCTTTATCAGTGTCAACAATCTCATCACCGGAACATACGTCTACCGAGGGGGGAACAAATACCGGCAACAGAGAGGAAACACAATCAATGCAATGCAACAATATGATGCATGATTATGACATGGCAAAATGATGTGATTTGAGTTAATGCAACTAGCAACCAGATTAAATGAAGTTGGTTTGAACCAAGGGTTCAAATTCAAACTCCATATGCGTTTAGTTAAATGTCAAACATTTGATGTGTCCTAGACAGTAGCCATAAGTTGTTCTAACATGAATGAAAATGGTACAGATGGATAGATTGGATTTTTCTGATGTTTTTTCATATATAACTTATTTCATTATGAGCTACGGTTGATTTTCTATGATTTTTAGAAGTTTTAACTATTTTGTGGAATTTCCTGAGTTAAATTAAACCCAGAAAATCACTTATTGCGTCATGCCTGCGTCAACAGGTTAACTGCGCTGATTGGGGTCAAACCTGACGCGTGGGGTCCACACGTCAGTGTCATAGGTTAAACAGGGGTTATCTCTAATCTAACTTAAAGATTAGGGCGTCGGGGCCCGTTGTCAGTGTCACTAGGTGGGGGGATTAGTACTAATTAGGTTCCTGACCGTTGGGGTCTGCCTATCAGGCTGGCGAGTTCGTCGTGGTAACCACGGGACACGGCTGTGTCCGCGTTACGGGCAACGGGGGCGGCTGAGAGCACCGGGGCGTAGCACGTGCTTTCCCGCATCCAAGGAAGCAGGTGGGAGGCGGCGGGGACGGCGGAGCTCACCGGAGAGGAGCTCGCGGCGGCGGCCGAAGCTCGGCTCGAGCGAGCGCATGGCTTCAGGGCACGGGGAGACCGGATGAGATGTGCAACGCCCCCCGGGGACCTCCAGGAGCTCCATGGGTCGCTGGTTGGAGCGTAGCGGCACGACAACGCCATACCCGGCGTCCACGGCGGATGGCGGCACTCAGTACAGTGCCTGGCACAGCTACGGCATGGAAGAAGCAGCGAGGGGGAGGAGAAAATGGCGGAGCTCACAACGGTGTCGTGGGGGTCCTCAGCCGCTCGGGGGAGGTGCTGACGGCAACGTACGGGCGGCGGCGATCTCGGGCGCCCAACGATGAAGATGTCGGCTCCATAGGGCTTCCGGCGTCTCGTGGGTTGAAGGAGAGGATGAGGAAGACGCAGTCAAGCTCTTGGACTCATCGGAGAGGCGAGACCATGGCGCTGGGTGCGGCGATGGCGAGCGGCGATGACGTTGCTCTCGGGTGTGCGCGTGAGAGAGGGTTAGAGGAGAGGGCAAGAGCAGGAGGTGGCTGAAGCCGCACGCATGCGTGCCACGCCTCTTCTCTGCCTACTGGTTGAAGGAAGAAGACAGGTGTGCCCCTGTGGGCTGGGCCAACAGTGCTGGGCCTGGTGGGCTGTGCTAGGTGAGCACTCTCTCTCTGTCTTTCCTATTTCTTTTTGTTTTCTATTTTTTTGTAGTATGTTTTGATTTAGTTCAGAGACAAAACCACTTTCATAAATCCCGAAATTGTTTGTGGGTACAAACTATATTATTACAGAGCTCCAGCTCAAGTTTCAGAATTTTTAGAGCAATAAATATATTTATAGGATTTACTTGCTCCAACTCAAATAGGTATTCTGTTAATTCAAATACCAAAAATATCCTGGAAAAATATGCACCATCTCCGGATATGGTTTTAACCTTTTTCCATAAATCATGAACATTTTTGAAGACCAATTGTCGGGGGCGATGCTGATTCCACCAACACCTATGGGGACAGGGCCCCTTTCGGTTCGGTGGGGGGCGGAGAGCGCACAAAGAGCGGATCGAGGCAGTGCACACGGGCGATTTTACCCAGCTTCGGGCCGCACGGATGCGTAAAACCCTACTGCTGCTTGTTTGTGTATATTGGATTCTTGCTCAGGAGCGATGGACGCTGCCAGACTGAGCATGAGAGTGTTCCTGGAGTTGAATGAGCCGAACTGGCCGAACCTTCGAACCCTTTCTACGTTGCGCTTGGGCCTCCTTTTATACTCTCAAGGGGTCACCAACAGGGGGCAACGTAGACAAGAAGGGTAAAAATGGAAAAGGATGCGGTAGGTGCAGCTACCGCTACTGTGGATACAGTGCGCCCTACCTAACTCTGATGGCAGGGGACAAGGGCATTAAATGCCTGTCTGAGTCTCTTAAACAGTGCAAAAGGTGACCGTTAGGAGTGCCACCGTTTGCCACGATGGGCTTCTCTTCATCTCCGCTTGCCACCACGTACCCCTAGCTACACGGCCTCCTGCCACGTGTGCCTGGGGGAGTCCCAAAGCGACACGTTAGCAGGTGTGCTGGAGCGCGGGCACGAAGTGGGGGTTTCCCGCGGCAAGCTCCTTGCCGCGGCCGTTGTCTTATCGCGTCCAGAAGCTTGTCGCTCGCCGGATCTTGCCGGGACGCAGGGCGCGTCGCGGCAAGCTTTCTTGATACGCCTTGAGTGGCCTTCCCAGCAAGCTCCTCTTGTCGGGGTCTTGTCCCTTCCCGGCAAGCTCCTCTTGCCGGGGCCTGGGTTGGCCTTCCTGGCAAGCTCCTCTTGCTAGGGTCTTGTCTCTTCCCGGCAAGCTCCTCTTGCCGGCGCCTGCGTTGGCCCTTCCCGGCGAGCTCCTCTTGCCGGGGCCTTGGTTTGAGTACTTTGTTCTTGAATGGTCTTCAAGGGAACCACGGAGGGTCCTGGCGGTCACCCGGCAAGCCTTGCCGCGGGGCGCTGCAACTGCACGTGCACGAGTTCGGGGTAATAGGGCACCGCTACTCTAGTACACCGACAGGAGCCCCCGGGCCTGGGCCACACACGGTGCCGAGCGCTGTTGGTCCAGGCCCAAAACAGTGCACGGGCACGCGCGGCCTAGGTCACGCTGCATATCTCTCCGCTCCCACCGAGCACGCCCAGAACGGCACGCGTCAAACGCGGCGTCGTGGGTGAGATCGTGGGTGGCGTGCGTGGGGCTAAGCCCCTCGAGCATGCGTCAGGCCACGATGATGGGGACGGTTCACGCCCTCCTCCCTAAACGGAGGCAGGTGTGGGGGCGTGGTGCATTTACTGGACGAGGCCGGCGCGCGGTTTTTGGGACGTCCACTCCCCGCGTTCACGGGGTGGAGCGAGGCCGCCTCATCTGTCGCCTTGGTTCTGCATCCCCGCCACGCGGCTCCCATGCGCTTGGGGTCACAGACGGTGGAGTGGGAAACTGGGCCGTCACGAGCAGGTTGGCCCTGACTCCCTGCCCTTCCCGTGTCTTGATTCGCTGAGCGGGGCGGCCGAGCCCCCACCTCGCTCCTTTATAAAGAGCGGGATGGGAGCACAGAAACCCGCACTCTCTCATCTTCTCCTTTCCTCAGCTTCTGCTCCCCTTTCTCCCATCTGCCATGGAGAAAGGGAACTCAGGCCCTTCATCGGTGGCGGCGAGGGTCACCGCCAGACATCGCATCTCTCCCTCTTCCGCGCCCGTGGTGGCAGAGCCAGCCATAAGGGGAAGAGGGAGGGGGCGAGGTCGCGGACGAGGTCGAGGACGAGGTCGAGGCGCTCGGGGAAGAGGCGGACGGTGCACGCGGGCGATTTTACCCAGCTTCGGGCCGCACGGATGCGTAAAACCCTACTCCTGCTTGTTTGTGTATATTGGATTCTTGCTCAGGAGCGATGGACGCTGCCAGACTGAGCGTGAGAGTGTTCCTGGAGTTGAATGAGCCGAACTGGCCGAACCTTCGAACCCTTTCTACGTTGCGCTTGGGCCTCCTTTTATACTCTCAAGGGGTCACCGACAGGGGGCAACGTAGACAAGAAGGGTAAAAATGGAAAAGTATGCGGTAGGTGCAGCTACCGCTACTGTGGATACAGTGCGCCCTACCAAACTCTGACGGCAGGGGACAAGGGCATTAAATGCCTGTCTGAGTCTCTTAAACAGTGCAAAAGGTGACTGTTAGGAGTGCCACCGTTTGCCACGATGGGCTTCTCTTCATCTCCACTTGCCACCACGTACCCCTAGCTGCACGGCCTCCTGCCACGTGTGCTTGGGGGAGTCCCAAAGCGACACGTTAGCAGGTGTGCTGGAGCGCGGGCACGAAGTGGGGGTTTCCCGCGGCAAGCTCCTTGCCACGGCCGTTGTCTTGTCGCGCCCGGAAGCTTGTCGCTCGCCGGATCTTGCCGGGACGTAGGGCGCGTCGCGGCAAGCTTTCTTGATACGCCTTGAGTGGCCTTCCCAGCAAGCTCCTCTTGCCGGGGTCTTGTCCCTTCCCGGCAAGCTCCTCTTGCCGGGGCCTGGGTTGGCCTTCCTGGCAAGCTCCTCTTGCCGGGGTCTTGTCTCTTCCCGGCAAGCTCCTCTTGCCGGCGCCTGGGTTGGCCCTTCCCGGCGAGCTCCTCTTGCCGGGGCCTTGGTTTGAGTACTTTGTTCTTGAATGGTCTTCAAGGGAACCACGGAGGGTCCTGGCGGTCACCCGGCAAGCCTTGCCGCGGGGCGCTGCAACTGCCCGTGCACGAGTTCGGGGTAATAGGGTACCCCTACTCTAGTACACCGACAGGAGCCCCCGGGCCTGGGCCACACACGGTGCCGAGCGCTGTTGGGCCAGGCCCAAAACAGTGCACGGGCACGCGCGGCCTAGGTCACGCCGCATATCTCTCCGCTCCCACCGGGTACGCCCAGAACGGCACGCGTCAAACGCGGTGTCGTGGGTGAGATCGTGGGTGGCGTGCGTGGGGCTAAGCCCCTCGAGCATGCGTCAGGCCACGATGATGGGGACGGTTCACGCCCTCCTCCCTGAACGGAGGCAGGTGTGGGGGCGTGGTGCATTTACTGGACGGGGCCGGCACGCGGTTTTCGGGACGTCCACTCCCCGCGTTCACGAGGTGGAGCGAGGCCGCCTCATCTGTCGCCTTGGTTCTGCATCCCCGCCACGCGGCTCCCATGCGCTTGAGGTCACGGACGGTGGAGTGGGAAACTGGGCCGTCACGAGCGGGTTGGCCCCGACTCCCTGCCCTTCCCGTGTCTTGATTCGCTGAGCGGGGCGGCCGAGCCCCCACCTCGCTCCTTTATAAAGAGCGGGATGGGAGCACAGAAACCCGCACTCTCTCATCTTCTCCTTTCTTCAGCTTCTGCTCCCCTTTCTCCCATCTGCCATGGAGAAAGGGAACTCAGGCCCTTCATCGGTGGCGGCGAGGGTCGCCGCCAGATAGCGCATCTCTCCCTCTTCCGCACCCGTGGTGGCAGAGCCAGCCATAAGGGGAAGAGGGAGGGGGCGAGGTCGCGGACGAGGTCGAGGACGAGGTCGAGGCGCTCGGGGAAGAGGCGGACGGGGCGGCGCGTCAGCTTCACCTCCGCCGGCAGCTCCTCCCCCCACGGCGGTCCATATAGGGGACGACCCTTGCGAGTTCTTCGTCAGGCTGCGCCGGGCGCCTCGTCGTCGCCTCCGGCTTCTAGCTCCGTTTGCGCGCGCGATGGAAGTGGACCCGCCCGAGACGCTGAGACTGCACATGAGGGGCTGTGGGATCAGTGGCACGCGATTCCGCGTTGCATTCCCAGCCCCTAATGTGATGTATCTTGATCGAGGGTGGAAGACATTCGCCCGCATCCACAGCTTGACGGAGGGGTTTACCCTCCATTTTAAGTTGATGGAGGGCGGTCTCCTCTCCGTCAAGGCCTTCGGGTGCTTCGGCACTCGGGTGAAGTGCTGCGTGGACAGCTCCTCCGGCAGCGAAGGCTCCTCCCCGAGCGAGAGCGACGAGGAGGGGAGCGATAGCGACGACAAGGGTAGCGGGCGGCGGGGTAGCGGCTCCTCTTGCCGGGGTCTTGTCTCTTCTCGGCAAGCTCCTCTTGCCGGGGCCTGGGTTGGCCCTTCCCGGTGAGCTCCTCTTGCCGGGGCCTTGGTTTGAGTACTTTGTTCTTGAATGGTCTTCAAGGGAACCACGGAGGGTCTTGGCGGTCACCCGGCAAGCCTTGCCGCGGGGCACTGCAACTGCCCGTGCACAAGTTCGGGGTAATAGGGTACCCCTACTCTAGTACACCGACACCAATTTGGGTTAATTGAAAATATTTTTAAGTTGAACCTATTTGCATTGTTTTGGTGCTAGGGGTTTGATCATCCCCATTTCAACTTTTAAATAAATTTAGACATGATGCCAGGATGCTTGTGCAACTATATACATGCAATTCTAGGACTATGACAACTCACCCCCACTAAACAAGAATCTTGTCCTGAGATTCAAGACGTGAGGTAAGAAGACAGAGGGGACACAAAGCTAACACAATCTTCTCGATCCAATTGCCCTTCATAGGAATGTTGATTCCTTGCTTCATGTTGATGTTGATATCTTTGCTCTCGAGATCTTCATTCAACTCAATGATGACGAAAAGAGATTTTATAGGAAACAATCTCCTCTAAGGTTGAGCACTCAAGATCAACTCGTGGAATGAGACGTGGAAACATCTCTTGAGTTGGGACACAAAACATACATCAAGATGGATGGATAGTAACAGATGATGAAGTTCGATTTGGTAGGCAACTATTCCATGCTTAAATAGATGGTAGATGCATTTCAACGTAGCGAGGACTGAGTTTCCATGATTCCATAACGAGCACTTTAGGGGAGGTGACTCGTAGAATTGTTCCCTTAAGTGGCAAAAAGAACTACTTTTGATATAGAGATCATTGAAACTACCTATACCAGCCTAAGGAAAATCACAATTGATCGTTTGGTGGAGTTCAAAGGAACGACATACCCGGACTAGAATGGATGATATGAACTACCTTTTTTAAGAGAACACAATGGATGATTTTTGCTTATCATCAGAAATGGATGGGACCCATGGTAGGACCACTTCTGAAGACGATCCTGAATAGCAATTACTTAGAGGGGTAGCCCATGGGAAATTGGCACAATGGCATTGCAAGCTGGGAACAAAATGCAAATGTTGGGAATGTTCCAACCATCATATCTACCTGAGATTCCAATCTAGTTGGTAACATGATGTTTCATACAGCATGTCTGAAAAGGAAAGGTTGCAACAAAAATCGACGAGATGATGTTGCAAGATTCTCGGGAAATGGACTATGATAGTAAGCTCCAAAACATGAGCGGGTTCTACTACACATATGTGAACACACTGTCCCAGACAAGCATGACCACGTAGTAATATTACAACAAAATACTACCAAGTTCTGGTTGGGATCCATCATTAAGGATTTCGAAGTCTTTACGCAAGTCCATGGATAGATCCCAAGCATAGACTTCTCTTCGTTGAACAAATCAATCAATGGCTTCGTGTGCTTGGAACACATATAGAATGGAGGTAGCTAATCTCTCAAACCATAGTATACTTCGCACCTGCATGACTGACTTGGGATGATTCCAGAGGAGGCAAAAAAAGCTTTGTCAAATTCATAGTGGAAACTTGCATCAAATGCAAACGAACTAGAGGAAGTTACTTCTTTGATCCGAACATATGCTTCATGAGCTAGCATGAAGAAATGCCTTCAAAATTTTCCAACACTAGCTTAATGTTCAACAAGATCAGGGATAGAATAAGGATGTTGTCGATGGGCTCAACAACAATTTATTCAGGTTTCCATACAAATGGAGTTCCATAACTATGTGAACAAGATGATAGCATTGGTCAGACCAAGAGATATAACGGGGTATGCTTGAGGAAACAACCATGATTAAGACAACATTACGAACATCGTTGGTTCTGATTTGATTTTATGATAGCCCACACTCAAATCAAAGTTTTGACAAGACAATAGATCCAACAACTAGTCATGAGGACCAATCAATGCAGATATCACCTTTCTACAACACACACACACAAAGATATCACTTAGTGGTGAACTAAGTCGGACAAGCTTTTATCTTCCAACTCTCCAAGTTATTGTTTAGCTTAACCAACTAGTTCAGGGTATCCAACACAGAGTCTTGGAGAATGGGTGGTTTACAAGAAACCAACTTGATCACGAGCTCAACATAACAGTCAGAGCCAACCTGGTGATACTTCCAAGAAGATATTCGAAAAATCACAAACCACCGATATGATACGAAGCTCGAGAACAATCTTTCTTTTTAGGGCAAGACGATGTTATCAAAAAGAGCAAGGGCTTGATACAATCCTAACTCGTTGACTGAAGAGTGCACCAGGGAAAATGGACTAGGTAACACGATCAATCTCAGGATGATGATTGAATAACCAACACGCTAAGAATGAGATTGTTGTCCATTAACTACCATGCAACGGGGTTGCTAGGAGTATTGACTTCACACATCATAATTCACTTGTCGTCATTCCGGTTGCAACAACACGGGGACCGAGGAATGAATAATGATGGCGAGAAGTATCACTGTATCAAGAGTTCATAGGATAGTGTGCAATTCCCATGATATTCTTGATATAAATATGGTAATACTCCAATGTAGAACAGAACAAAAACTGGATTGACATTTTGATTTGTGGTATACAACTACTTTGACCCAATCCTAGATATGGATGAGGTACTGGAGTTTGTCTATCCTAGACATTCTGGAATAGAATGACTTGACGGACCACAAGAATAATAGGCATCGATGAACAAAAATGCAGACATACCCTCGACTATCAATTGATAGATAGAGGTCAGAATACAACTAAAGAGAGAGAACTAAAAGGAACATATGGTTTTCTGAGTTGCGGTTGCATAGATTAGTATGTCAAACAAGTTCAACATATTTCTTCCAGATAATCCATGCAGAAAGGTAGGACTGGCAGATTCACAATGCAGAATGGAGAACTCATCAAGAGCACTCTGGTTGTGATCTTTTGGTTCAAACGAATTTCTGCCACACTAATCCACGGACCTTCAAAACTATCACAAGGTTACTAATATCCTAAAGGAACGAGCAACACTATCAACACGAGGTATGTAGAGTGAATCTTGGGCTTAAGAACCTAGAAATAGAAGGCCTACTAACTAAATGGCATCACGAGATGCTTTCGATAATGACGGCCAGAATCATCACATTGGGAACACAAAACATGGCCATATTACTGGGTGGTTCTCTAAGACACCTAGGGTCATAATAATAGCTCCAACATATATACCGAGGCAACATAGTACCTCAACTCAGCAATTAGTGTGGTTAATCTGGCCCAAAGGAACATCAGGAACCAGAAGAAGGGATTTGCAAATGCATCAGACTAATTAGAAACCTGGGATGACTCGGACATCATAACGGCTATAAATGCTAGAAAAGATTTGGAAACATCATGCAAAACGGTGGCATATCCACTCAACATCACAATATCAAGTTTCTGAGGCCGGCTATGCACATACGAAAGTAATAGAAACTGAACTGAGACTTGAATCCATCAATCCTATAAGTCTATGGATTAGTAACACGTGATCATGATAGAAAGGATAGAAGGCCTAGTTCTTTAACCCCGTATGAAAGATAAGATGACTCGGATCAGAAGGGCATAAGGTAAAGGAGTAAAAAGAACCGTACGTTCCCTTCCACAATCAACTCCCTTACAGAGCTAAAGAATTTCTAGACTCAACTTCGACCAGTTTGGCTTGGTAATCCTACAAGCAGTCAGGATCTGATACCAAAACTGTCAGGACCCCAATCCTAAGTCACACCGATCTAGCATGTAGCACATCATATCACTTTGCAGCCTCACGCATGGTATTCCCACGGGTGCCACCTTACCTGGCCCGGGACCGTTTGCGCCTTTTAGCTCACATATATGATAGTGTCGCTAGCATCCATATGATAGAGTACTCGGGCCGACATGACTAGTCGTAAACCCAAAGTGGCATTAACTTACAGGGACAGGAAAACATGACCCAGCAACAAATGTGTGGGTCATCAGCGAGTGAATCCGAGCTATAGCAGCTGGGCAAACAGGACTCCGGTAGACACCGCATGACATTTCCCCGAAGGGATAGACATAGGAACGAAGAAGGACACATGCCAGCCAGCCTAAGTGTTCCGGAGCATTAGCAAGCTACCATGGCTCAGTGGAAGCACTAGGAGACATTTCCAGGTAAGAGAGGCTACCAAGGATAAACAACTAGGTTATTGGATCCCACACATACCAAGAATTTCAAATCATACACACAATATCCTCGATATGGGAAAATACAGCATGGCATCACAACAAAACTCTACAATTCAAAGTATTTATTCATTAGGCCCGAAAGAGCCATGTATTACAAACATGGGTCTCATGACCCAACATACAGAGCATACAAGCAACAAGCACATGCGGAAGCTTAACTTGTCTGAGTACAGACAAATACAAAAGAAAAGGCTGAGAAGCCTGACTATCTACAAGACCCTAATGAGGGCACAAGATCATAGCTGAGGTAACAAGCTAAACGTCGAAGTCCATGCAAAACTACTAGTGAGACTGAAGTCTCTCCGCAAAAACATGAATTAAGCAAACGTGAGTACAAATGTACCCAGCAAGACTTACATCAGAACTAGCTACATATGCATCAGTATCAATAAAGGGGTGGTGGAGTTTGACTGCATCAAGCCAGCTTTGACTCGGTGGCTATCCTCAACTCCGACTACAAGTAACTCTTTTGAGGTGGCGCACACGAGTCCACATATTCACCAAATCAATACACAAGTATGGATCCGCTCCCGTCTCCCTATGAGAACGCCATCCATAGCACTCATGCTTATCTTGTACATTTTAGAGTATCGACTTCAAGTTATCTATGAATAGTATCGGCAACCCAGAGGTCCTTTACCACGGACACGACTATTCGAATAGATCATTTATAACCCTGTAGCGGTGTACTTCTTCACACACGCTCTCGCCACTTACCGCCATGTACACGTCATGTATCTCGGCAACCTTCAAGAAGAAGCCTCGCGAGGGTGTCGGCCATGACCTGACTAACCACACAAGTCTCTTGTCCAGGTTTATCGCCTATTCGTGTTCCATCCGCAAGGAGATCCGACCGGGGTGGCGCTCACCGCCCCAAACGATGTGTATAGGGTTCCCAAGCCCACCAAACGGGCGATGCTTGGTGAACCCGGCCACGGTGCCTAGTCTGTCCCAAGCTCACCTATACCGGGTGCCACTTGGTAGACTACTAACACTACCTACAAACACCAGAAACTAGTTGCAACTCCTGGACAAAGATCGAGTTGATTAATAAGCCGAGAGGGGTCGATTATCGGAACCCAACATGTGGTAGTAGCTGTTCATGGATCACAAACACAGAAGTCAGTTCCTGAGGATGGTTTGAATGAGGCAACACACCATGTACTCCTACATGGCCTCTCACCGCTACCTTTACCAAATCGTGTTCACACACTTAGCTCTCAGCAGTAGGACATGTTCACAACTTTCTAATTCATCCCCGAAGAATCAGACCTGACACAACTCTAAGCAATAGCAGGCATGACAAACAATTATGAATGAGTAGGCACATCAGGGCTCAAGCAACCCCTACTCATGCTAGTGGGTTTCATCTATTTACTATGGCAATGACAGGTCATGCAGAGGAAAGGGGTTCAACAACCGGAACATGTAACAGCTGAATCATTGTTGTCTTAATGCAGTAAAAGAGAGAAGAAGTGAGAGAGTGGGATTGTATCGGAATGGACAAGGGGGTTTTGCTTGCCTGGCACTTTTGAAGATAGCAGTGAGTCTTCATCAGTGTCAACGATCTCATCGGCCGAACATACATCTACCGAGGGGGGACAAATATCGGCAACAGAGAGGAAACACAATCAATGCAATGCAACAATATGTTGCATGATTATGACATGGCAAAATGTTGTTCTTTGAGCTAATGCAACTAGCAACCAGATTAAATAAAGTTGGTTTGAACCAAGTGTTCAAATTCAAACTCCATATGTGTTTATTTAAATATCAAACATTTGATTTGTACAAGACAGTAGCCATAAGTTGTTCTAACATGAATGAAATGGTACAGATGGATAGATTGGAGTTTTCTGATCATTTTTCATATATAACTTATTTCATTCTGAGCTACGGTTGATTTTCTATGATTTTTAGAAGTTTTAACTATTTTCTGGAATTTCCTGAATTGAATTGAACCCAGAAAATCACTTATTGCGTCAGCACCGCATCATGGTTGCGCCAGCAGTTCAGCTGTGCTGACTGGGGTCAAACCTGACACATGGGGTCCACACGTCAGTGTCACTGGTTAAATAGGGGTTATCTCTAATCTAACTTAAACATTAGGGCATCGGGGCCCACTGTCAGTGTCACTAGGTGGGGGGATTAGTACTAATTAGGTTCCTGACCTGCGAGGTCCACATATCAGGCCAGCGAGGTCGTCGCCGGCGATCACGGGACAGGGTGGTGTCCGCGTTACGGGTAACGGGGGCGGCGGCTGAGAGCATCGGGGCGTAGCCTGTGCTCTCCCGTATCTAGGGAAGCAGGTGGGAGGCGGCGGGGATGGTGGAGCTTGCTGGAGCGGAGCTCGCGGCGGCCGCCGGAGCTCGGCTCGAGCGGGCGCATGGCTGCAGGACATGGGGAGGCCGGATGAGATGTGCCACGGCCCCCTGGGACCTCCAGCAGCTCGATGGGCTCACTAGTTTGAGCGCAGCGGCACGGCAGTGCCATACCCGGTGTCCACGACGGACGACGGTGCTCGGTACGGTGGCTGGCATGGCTACGGCATGGAAGAAGCAATGAGGGGGGAGGAGAAAATGGTGGAGCTCACAGCGGTGTCATGGCGGTGCTCAGCCGCTCGGGGGAGGTGCTGACAGCGACATACATGCGGCAATGATCTCGGGCGGCCAACGATGAAGATGACGGCGATGACGACTACACGGGGCTTCCGGCTTCTCGTGGCTTGAAGGAGAAGACGAGGAAGACGCAGTGAAGCTCTTGGACTCGTCGGAGAGGCGAGGCAGTGGCGGTGGGCGCGACAACAGCGAGCGGCGGCGACGTTGCTCTCGGGTGTGCGCGAGAGAGAGGGTTAGAGGAGAGGGCGAGAGTAGAGAGTAATGGGGAGAGGCAGAGAGGGGTCCAGGGCGGCAATGAGGGAAGGATCAGGGCCCCTAGGTGGAAGCAGGAGGTGGCCGAAGCCGCACGAGCGCGCGCCACGCCTCTCCTCTGCCTACTGGCTGAAGGAAGAAGACGGGGGTGCCCTTGTGGGCTGGGCCAACAGTGCTGGGCTTGGTGGGCTGTGCCAGGGTGCACTCTCTCTCTGTCTTTCCTATTTCTTTTTGTTTTCTATTTTTTGCAGTATGTTTTGATTTAGTTCAAAGACCAAACCACTTTCATAAATCCTGAAATTATTTGTGGGTGCAAACTATATTATTACAAAGCCCCACCTCAAGTTTCAGAATTTTAAGAGCAATAAATATATTTATAGGATATACTTGCTCCAACTCAAATAGGTATTGTGTTAATTCGAATACCAAAAATGTCCTGAAAAAATATGCATCATCTCTGGATATGGTTTCAAACTTTTTCCATAAATCATGAACATTTTTGCAGACCAATTTGGGTTAATTGAAAATATTTTTAAGTTGAACCTATTTGCATTTTTTGGTGCTAGGGGTTTGATCATCCCCATTTCAACTTTTAAATAAATTTAGACATGATGCCAGGATGCTTGTGCAACTATTTACAAGCAATTCTAGGGCTGTGACATTGGCATAGATCGAGATTAGGATTAGTCACTCTGAGTATCGGAGATGTATCTTTGGGCCCTCTTGGTAATGCACATCATGATAAGACTTGCAAGTAATGTGACTAATGAGTTAGTTGTGGGATGATGCATTACTGAATGAGTAAAGAGACTGGCTGGTAATGAGATTGAACAGGTATGAAGATACCGACGATCGAATATCGGGCAAGTAACATACCGATGACAAAGGGAATAACGTATGTTGTCACTACGGTACGACTGATAAAGTTCTTCGTAGAATATGTGGGAACTAATATGAGAATCCATGTTCCGCTATTGGTTATTGACCGCACAGGTGTCTCGGTCATGTCTACATAGTTCTCGAACCTGTAGGGTCCGCACGCTTAACATTTGCTGACGATTTTGTAATATATGAGTTATGTGATTTGGTGACTGAATGTTTTTCGGAGTCCCGGATGAGATCACGGACATGATGAGGAGTCTCTAAATGGTCGACAGGTAAAGATTCATATATTGGAAGGTTGCATTTGGACATCGGAATGGTTCCGAGTGGTTCGGGCATTTTTTTGGAGTATCGGGAGGTTACAGGAACCCCCCGGGGAAGTTAATGGGCCTTAGTGGGCATTAGTGGAGAGAGGGAAGAACGGCCCTGAGGTGGTGCGCGCCTCCCCCTGCCCAAACCTAATTGGACAAGGGGTGGGGGCGTGCCCCCCTCCTTCCTTCTCCTTCTCCCCTCCTACATTTCTCTCCGGTGGAAGAAAGGAAAGGGGGGAATCCTACTTGGACTAGGAGTCCAGGTAGGACTCCCCCTGGCACGCCCAACCTGGCCGGCCTCCTCTCTCCCTCCCTCCTTTATATACGTGGACAGGGGGAACCCCAATAAAACAATAGATAATCTCTTAGCCGCGTGCGGTGCCCCCCTCCACAGTTCAGCACCTCGGTCATATTGTCGTAGTGCTTAGGTGAAGCCCTGCGCCAGTAACCTAATCATCACCGTCGCCACGCCGTCGTGTTGACAAAACTCTCCCTCATCCTCAATTAGATCAAGAGCTCGATGGACGTATCATGCTGAACGTGTGTTGAACACGGAGGTGCCATACGTTCGGTGCTTGGATCGGTTGGATCGTGTACATCAACCGCATTACTAAACGCTTTTGCTTTCGGTCTACGAGGGTACGTGGACACACTCTCCCCTTTCGTTGCTATGCATATCCTAGTTAGATCTTGCATGATCGTAGGATTTTTTTGAATTACTATGTTCGCCAACAGTGGCATCCGAGCCAGGTCTATGCGTAGATGATATGCACGAGTAGAGCACAAAGAGTTGTGGGCGATAATAGTCATACTGCTTACCACCAACGTCTTACTTTGATTCGGCGGTATTGTTTGATGAAGCAGCCCAGACCGACATTACATGTCTGCTAGTGGGTGTTGCTACCTCTTGAGCACTGTGTTGGTTTTCCCTTGAAGAGGAAAGGGTGATGCAGCAAAGTAGCGTAAGTATTTCCCTCCGTTTTTGAGAACCAAGGTATCATTACAGTAGGAGACTACACGCAAGTCACCTCTCACCTACACAAACAAATAAGAACCTCGCAACCAACGCGATAAAGGGGTTGTCAATCCCTTCACTGTCACTTACGAGAGTGAGATCTGATAGAGATAATAAGATGAATATTTTTGGTATTATTATTATATAGATTGGAAAATAAAGATTGCAAAATAAAATAGATTGGAAACTTATATGATAGAAAATAGACCCGGGGGCCATAGGTTTCACTTGTGGCTTCTCTCAAGATAGCATAAGTATTACGGTGGGTAAACAAATTACTGTCGAGAAATTGATAGAAAAGTGCATAATTATGAGAATATCTAGGCATGATCATGTATATAGGCATCACATCCGCGACAAGTAGACCGAAACAATTCTGCATCTACTACTATTACTCCACACGTCGACCTCTATACAGCAAGCATCTAGAGTATTAAGTTCATATGAACAAAGTAACGCATTAGGCAATATGACATGATGTAGAGGGATAAACTCTAGCAATATGATACAACCCCCATCTTTTTATCCTCCATGGCAACAATACAATACATGCCTTGCTGCCCCTGCTGTCACTGGGAAAGGACACCAAAGATTGAACCCAAAGCTAAGGACTTCTCCCATTGCAAGAAAAATCAGTCTAGTAGGCCAAACCAAATTGACAATTAGAAGAGACTTGCAAAGATAACAAATCATACATAAAAGATTTCAGAGAAGAATCAAATATTGTTCATAGATAATCTTGATCATAAACCCACGATTCATCGGATCTCGACAAACACACTGCAAAAAATTACATCGAATAGATCTTCAAGAAGATCGAGGAGAACTTTGTATTGAGATCAAAAGAGAGAGAAGAAGCCATCTAGCTAATAACTATGGACCCGAAGGTCTATGGTAAACTACCCACACATCATCGGAGAGGCTATGGTGTTGATGTAGAAGCCCTCCATGATCGATTCCCCCTCCTGTGGAGCTCCGGAAAAGGCCCCAAGATGGGATCTCTTGGGTACAAAAGGTTGCGGCAGTGGAAATAGGGTTTCGTGGTGCTCCTGGATGTTTTCGGGTATATGTCGATGGAGCTACGAGGGGCCCACGAGGGTGGGGGCGTGCCCAGGGGGCAGGCGCGCCTCCCTGCCTCGTGGCCTCCTCGCTCCTTTCTTGACGTCTACTCCATGTCCCCTAGATCATGTTTGTTCCAAAAACAACTCTCCCGAAGGTTTCATTCCGTTTGGATTCCGCTTGATAGTTCTTTTCTGCGAAACACTGAAATTGGCAAAAAACAACAATTTGCACTGGGCCTTGGGTTAGTAGGTTAGTCCCAAAAATAATATAAAAGTGTATAATAAAGCCCATTAAACATCCAAAACAGATAATATAATAGCATGGAACAATAAAAAATTATAGATATGTTGGAGACGTATCAAGAATCCCCAAGCTTAATTCTTGCTCATCCTCGAGTAGGTAAATGATAAAAACAGAATTTTTGATGTGGAATGCTACCTACCATAATTCTGAATGTGATTTTCTTTATTGTGGCATGAATATTTAGATCCAAAAGATTCAAGACAAAAGTTTAATATTGACATAAAAAATAATACTTCAAGCATACTAACTAAGCAATCATGTCTTCTCAAAATAACATGGCCAAAGAAAGTTCATCCCTACAAAATCATATAGTTTGGTCATCCTCCATTTTCCTCACACAATAATTCTCTCACCATGCACAACCCCGATGACAAGCCAAACAATTGTTTCATACTTTAGTAATCTCAAACTTTTTCTATGGGTGGAATAGAATATAATGATGGGGGTTATGTGGAGAAGACAAAAAAGGAGAAAGTCTCACATCGACACGGCTAATTAACAGGCTAGGGAGATGCCCATCAATTGATGTCAACGCAAGGATTAGGGATTGCCATGCAGCGGATGCTCTAGAGCTATAAATGTATGAAATCTCAACAAAAGAAACTAAGTGGGTGTGCATCCAACTTGCTTGCTCACGAAGAACTAGGGCATTTAAGGAAGCCCATTGTTCGAATATACAAGCCAAGTTCTATAATGAGAAATTCCCACTAGTATATGAAAGTGAGAAACAAGAGACTCTCTATCATAAAGATCATGGTGCTACTTTGAAGCACAAGTGTGGAAAAAAGGATAGTAGCATTGTCCCTTTGATTTCTCTTTTTTTGGGCCTTCCTTTTTTTATTTGGCCTTCCCCAATTTTTTATTTGGGACAAAGCTCTATTAATGATGATCATCACACCTCTATTTATTTACAACTCAATGATTACAACTCAAAACTAGAACAAAATATGACTCTATATGAATGCCTCCGGTAGTGTACCAGGAAGGGCAACGAATCAAAAGTGACATGTATGATAAATTATGCTTGGTGGCTTGGCCACAAATACGATGTCAACTACATGATCATGCAAGGAAATATGACAATGATGAAGCGTGTCATAATGAAATGGTGGAAAGTTGCATGGCAATATATCTTGGAATGGCTATGGAAATGCCATAATAGGTATGTATGGTGGCTGTTTTGAGGAAGATATAAGGAGGTTTATGTGTGATAGAGCGTATCATATCACGGGGTTTAGATGCACCGACGAAGTTTGCACCAACTCTCAAGGTGAGAAAGGGAAATGCACGGTACCGAAGAGGCTAGCAATGATGGGAAGCTGAGAGTGTGTATAATCCATGGACTCAACATTAGTCATAAAGAAATCACATACTTATTGAAAAAATCTACAAGTCATCAAAAATGAAGCATTACACACTGATACGTCTCCAATGTATCTATACTTTTTGATTGTTCCATGCTATATTATATTCTGTTTTTGACATTATTGGGCTTTATTGTACACTTTTATATTATTTTTGGACTAACCTATTAACCGGAGGCCCAGCCCAGAATTGTTGTTTTTTTTGCCTATTTTAGGGTTTCGCAGAAAAAGAATATCAAATGGAGTCCAAACGGAATGAAACCTTCGGGAACGTGATTTTTGGAATGAACATGATCCAGAGGACTTGGACCCTACATCAAAACATCAACTAGGAGGCCACGAGGTAGGGGGGCGCCCACCCCCCTGGGCGCACCCTCCACCCTCGTGGGGCCCCTGTTGCTCCACCGAGGTACTCCTTCCTCCTATATATATACCTATGTACCCCCAAACTACCAGATACGGAGCCAAAACCCTAATTCCACCATCGTAACTTTGTGTATCCATGAGATCCCATCTTGGGGCCTGTTCCGAAGCTCCGCCGGAGGGGGCATCAATCAAGGAGGGCTTCTACATCAACACCATAGCCCTTTCGATGAAGTGTGAGTAGTTTACCTCAGACCTACGGGTCCATAGTTATTAGCTAGATGGCTTCTTCTCTCTTTTTGGATCTCAATACAAATTCCTCCCCCTCTCTTGTGGAGATCTATTCGATGTAATATTCTTTTGCGGTGTGTTTGTTGAGACTGATGAATTGTGGGTTTATGATCAAGTTTATCTATGAACAATATTTGAATCTTCTATGAATTCTTTTATGTATGATTGGTTATATTTGCAAGTCTCTTTGAAATATCAGTTTGGTTTGGCCTACTAGATTGGTCTTTCTTGCAATGGGAGTAGTTCTTAGCTTTAGGTTCAATCTTGCGGTGTCCTTTCCCAGTGGCAGTAGGGGCAGCAAGGCACGTATTGTATTGTTGCCATCGAGGATAAAAAGATGGGGTTTATTTCATATTGCATGAGTTTATCCCTCTACATCATGTCATCTTGCTTAAAGCGTTACTCTTTTCTCTTGAACTTAATACTCTAGATGCATGCGGGATAGCGGTCGATGTGTGAAGTAATAGTAGTAGATGCAGGCAGGAGTCGGTCTACTTGTTCCGTACATGATGCCTATATACATGATCATACCTAGATATTCTCATAACTATTCTCAATTCTTTCAATTGCTCAACAGTAATTTGTTTACCCGCCATGAATACTTATGCGCTTGAGAGAAGCCACTAGTGAAACCTATGGCCCCCCGGTCTATCTTCCATCATATTAATCTTCCAATACTTAGTTATTGTTATTGCCTTTTCTTTTACTTTGCATATTTATCATAAAAATACCAAAAATATTGTCTTATCAAATCTATCAGATCTCACTCTCGTAAGTGACCGTGTAGGTATTGACAACCCCTTATCGCGTTGGTTGCGAGGATTTATTTATTTGTGTTGGTACGAGCTCATGCGTGGCCTCCTACTAGATTGATACCTTAGTTCTCAAAAACTGAGGGAAATACTTATGCTACTCTGCTGCATCACCCTTTCCTCTTCAAGGGAAAACCAACGCAAGTGCTCAAGAGGTAGCAAGAAGGATTTCTGGCGCCGTTGCCGGGGAGGTCTATGCAAAAGTCAACATACCAAGTACCCATCACAACCCTTATCTCCCACATTACATTATTTGCCATTTGCCTCTCGTTTTCCTCTCCCCCACTTCACCCTTGCCGTTTTATTCACCCTCTCTCTCTCTCTATCCTCCCTCTCTTTCTCCATTTGCCTCTTTTTGCCCATTCCTTGTTTGCTTGTGTCTTGGATTGCTTGATTGTCACGATACCTCAAGATAACACTAAATTGTGTGACTTTACCAATACCAACAACAATAATTTTATTAGCACTCCGATTGCTCCTCTTACCGATGCTGAATCTTGTGAAATTAATGTTGCCTTGCTGAATCTTGTCATGAAAGATTTGTTTTTCGGCCTTCCTAGTGAAGATGCCGCTACCCATCTAAATAGCTTCATTGATTTGTGTGATATGCAAAAGAAGAAAGATGTGGATAATGATATTATTAAATTGAAGCTATTTCCTTTTTCGCTTAGAGATCATGCTAAAGCTTGGTTTTCGTCTTTGCCTAAAAATAGTATTGATTCGTGGAATAAGTGCAATGATGCTTTTATCTCTAAGTATTTTCCTCCCGCTAAGATCATCTCTCTTAGAAACGATATTATGAATTTTAAGAAACTTGATCATGAACATGTTGCACAAGCTTGGGAGAGGATGAAATTAATGATACGTAATTGCCCTACGCATGGCTTGAATTTGTGGATGATTATACAAAAAATTTATGCCGGATTGAATTTTGCTTCTAGAAATCTTTTAGATTCGGCCGCGGGAGGCACTTTTATGGAAGTCACTTTAGGAGAAGCTACTAAACTCCTAGATAATATTATGGTTAATTATTCTCAATGGCACACTGAAAGATCTACTAATAAGAAAGTGCATGCGATAGAATAAATTAATGTTTTGAGTGAAAAAATGGATGAACTTATGAAATTATTTGCTAATAAAAGTGTTTCTTCTGATCCTAATGATATGCCATTGTCTACTTTGATTGAGAATAATAACGAACCTATGGATGTGAATTTTGTTGGTAGGAACAATTTTGTTAACAACGCATATAGAGGAAACTTTAACCCTAGGCCGTATCCTAGTAATTCCTCTAATAATTATGGTAATTCCTACAACAATTCTTATGGAAATTATAGTAAGATTCCCTCTGATTTTTAATCTAATATTAAATAATTTATTACTTCGCAAAAGAATTTCAAAGCTTTGATTGAAGAAAAATTCCTTAAGATTGATGAGTTGGCTAGGAACGTTGATAGAATTTCTCTTGATGTTGATTCTTTGAAACTTAGATCTATTCCACCTAAGCATGATATCGATGAGTCTCTCAAAGCCATGAGAATTTCCATTGATGAGTGCAAAGAAAGAACCGCTAGGATGCGTGCTAAGAAAGATTGTTTTATAAAAGCGTGTTCTTCTAGTTTCCATGATAATAAAGATGAAGATCTAAAAGTTATTAATGTGACCCCTATTAAATATTTGTTTTGCAATATGAATATTGATAATAATGGTACTGAATATGATCCACCTTTACCTAGACGGTGTTCCAAAAATTCGGAGTCTTTAGATCTTGATGCTAAAATTGTTAAAAGTGGGATTGAAGAAGTCAAAACTTTAAATATTGATGAACCCACTATTTTGGATTTCAAGGAGTGAAGAAGACAATTTCTCTTTGATAGATTGTATTTCCTTGTTGTAATCTGTGCTAAATTATCCTCATGCTTATAGTCAAAATAAAGCTTTTAGTAAACATATCATTGATGCTTTGATGCAATCTTATGAAGAAAAACTTGAGTTGGAAGTTTCTATCCCTAGAAAACTTTATGATGAGTGGGAACCTACTATTAAAAATTAAAATTAAAGATCATGAATGCTATGGTTTGTGTGATTTGGGTGCTAGTGTTTCCACGATTCCAAAGACTTTGTGTGATTTGTTAGGTTTCCACTGATACGTCTCCAACGTATCTTTAATTTTTGATTGTTCCATGTTATATTGTATTCTATTTTGGACATTATTGGGCTTTATTATACACTTTTATATTATTTTTGGGACTAACCTATTAACCGGAGGGCTAGCCCAGAATTGCTGTTTTTTTTGCCTATTTTAGGGTTTCGTAGAAAAAGAATATCAAACGGAGTCCAAACGGAGTGAAACCTTCGGGAACGTGATTTTCAGAATGAACATGATCAAGAGGACTTAGACCCTACGTCAAGACATCAACCAGGAGGTCACGAGGTAGGGGGCGCGCCTACCCCCTAGGCGCGCCCTCCACCCTCGTGGGCCCCCTGTTACTCCACCGACGTACTCCTTCCTGCCATATATACCTACGTACCCCCAAACTACCAGATACGGAGCCAAAACCCTAATTCCACCGCTGTAACTTGTTTTATCCACGAGTTCCCATCTTGGGGCATGTTCCGGAGCTCCGTCGGAGGGGGCATCGATCACGGAGGGCTTCTACGTCAACACCCTAGCCCTTTCGATGAAGTGTGAGTTGTTTACCTCAGACCTACGGGTCCATAGTTATTACCTAGATGGCTTCTTCTCTCTTTTTGGATCTCAATACAAAGTTATCCCCCTCTCTTATGGAGATCTATTCGATGTAATCTTCTTTTGCGGTGTGTTTGTTGAGACCGATGAATTGTGGGTATATGATCAAGTTTATCTATGAACAATATTTGAATCTTCTCTGAATTCTTTTATGTATGATTGGTTATCTTTGCAAGTCTCTTCGAATTATCAGTTTGGTTTGGCCTACTAGATTGATCTTTCTTGCAATGGGAGAAGTGCTTAGCTTTGGGTTCAATCTTGCGGTGTCCTTTCCTAGTGGCAGTAGGGGAAGCAAGGCACGTATTGTATTGTTGCCATCGAGGATAACAAGATGGGGTTTATTTCATATTGCATGAGTTTATCCCTCTACATCATGGCATCTTGCTTAAAGCGTTACTCTGTTCTCGTGAAATTAATACTCTAGATGCATGCTGGATAGCGGTCGATGTGTGAAGTAATAGTAGTAGATGTAGGCAGGAGTCGGTCTAATTTTCTCGGATGTGATGCTTATATACATGATCATACCTAGATTTTCTCATAACTATGCTCAATTCTGTCAATTGCTCAACAATAATTTTCTCAAAACAACAATTGCTCAACAACAATTCTATCAGATCTCACTCTCGTAAGTGACCGTGTAGGGATTGACAACACCTTATCGCGTTGTTTGCGAGAATTTATTTGTTTGTGTAGGTACGAGGGACTCGTACAAGACCTCCTGCTGGATTGATACCTTGGTTCTCAAAAACTGAGGGAAATACTTACGCTACTCTGCTGCATCACCCTTTCCTCTTCAAGGGAAAACCAACGCAAGTGCTCAAGAAGTAGCAAGAAGGATTTTAGTCTTCATAACCCACAAGTATAGAGGATCGCAACAGTTTTCGAGGGTAGAGTATTCAACCCAAATTTATTGATTCGACACGAGGGGAGCAAAAGAATATTCTCAAGTATTACCAGCTCAGTTGTCAATTCAACTACACCTGGAAACTTAATATCTACAACAAAGTATTTAGTAGCAAAGTAATATGATAGTACTGGTAACGATAGTAAAAGGTAGCGGTAACAAAAGTAATGTTTTTGGTATTTTGTAGTGATGATAGCAATAGCAACAGAAAAGTAAATAAGCGAAGAACAATATATGTAAAGCTTGTAGGCAATGGATCGGTGATACAGAATTATGCCGGATGTGGTTCATCATGTAACAGTCATAACCTAGGGTGACACCGAAATAGCTCCAATTCATCAATGTAATGTAGGCACGTATTCCGAATATAGTCATACGTGCTTATGGAAAAGAACTTGCATGACATCTTTTGTCCTACCCTCCCGTGGTTGCGGGGTCCTAGCGGAAACTAAGGGATATTAAAGCCTCCTTTTAATAGAGTATCGGGCCAAAGCATTAACACATGGTGAATACATGAACTCCTCAAACTATGGTCATCACCGGGAGTGGTCCCGATTATTGTCACTTCGGGGTTGCCAGATCATAACACATAGTAGGTGACTATACACTTGCAAGATAGGATCAAGAACTCTCATCTATTGATGAAAACATAATAGGTTCAGATCTGAAATCATGGCACTCGGGCCCTAGTGACAAGCATTAAGCATAGCAAAGTCATAGCAACATCAATCTCAAAACATAGTGGATACTAGGGATCAAACCCTAACAAAACTAACTCGATTACATGATAAATCTCATCCAACCCATCACCGTCCAGCAAGCCTATGATGGAATTACTCACGCACGGCGGTGAGCATCATGAAATTGGTGATGGATGAAGGTTGATGATGACGATGGCGACGGATTCCCCTCTCCGAAGCCCCGAACGAACTCCAGATCAGCCCTCTCGAGAGGTTTTAGGGCTTGACGGCGGCTCCGCATAGTAAGACGCGATTAATCCTTCTTATTTATTTTTTTTCTCCCCGAAAGCAAACATATAGAGTTGGAGTTGAGGTCAGAGGAGCTCCAGGGGGGCCACGAGGTAGGGGGGCGCGCCCAGGGGGGCAGGTGTGCCCCCACCCTCATGGCTAGGGTGTAGGCCCCCTGGTCTTCATCTTTTGCAAGGATTTTTTATTATTTCCAAAACGAGGTTCCGTGAAGTTTCAGGTCATTCCGAGAACTTTTGTTTCTGCGCATAAATAACACCATGGCAATTTTGCTGAAAATAGCATCAGTCTGGGTTAGTTCCATTCAAATCATGCAAGTTAGAGTCCAAAACAAGGGCAAAAGTGTTTGGAAAAGTAGATACGATAGAGACGTATCAACTCCCCCAAGCTTAAACCTTTGATTGTCCTCAAACAATTCAGTTGACAAATATGTAAAGCCAGCATTCAAGTTTTCAGCAAAGATTATAAACTAACCATATTCACAATAACGCTTAGGTCTCGTGTTTACTCATGTCAATGGCATAATCAACTAGCGAGCAATAATAATAAATCTCGGATGATAACACTTTCTCAAAACAATCATAATATGATATAACAAGATGGTATTTCGCTAGCCCTTTCTGAGACTGCGAAACATAAATGCAGAGCACCTTTAAAGATCAAGGACTGACTAGACATTGTAATTCATGGTAAAAGAGATCCAGTCAAGTCATACTCAATGTAAACTAACAGTAATGAATGCAAATGACAGTGGTGCTCTCCAACTGGTGCTTTTTAATAAGAGGAGGATGACTCAACATAAAAGTAAATAGATAGGCCCTTCGTAGAGGGAAGCAGGGATTTGTAGAGGTGCCAGAGCTCGGTTTTGAAATAGAGGTGAATAACATTTTGAGTGGTATACTTTCATTGTCAACATAACAACCAAGAGATGGCGATATCTTCCATGCTACACACATTATAGGCGGTTCCCAAACAAAACAGTAAAGTTTTTACTCCCCCTCCACCAACAAGCATCAATCCATGGCTTGCTCGAAACAACGAGTGCCTCCAACTAACAAGAGTCCCAGGGGGAGTTTTGTTTGCAATTATTTTGATTTGATTTGCATAAAGCATGGGACTGGGCATCCCGGTGACCAGCCATTTTCTCGTGAGTGTGGAGCGGAGTCCACTCCTCTTGAGAATAACCCGCTTAACATGGAAGATACAGACAACCCTAGTTGATACATGAGCTATTCGAGCATACAAAACAAGATATTTATTTGAAGGTTTAGAGTTTGGCACATACAAATTTACTTGGAACGGCAGGTAGATACGATATATAGGTAGGTATGGTGGACTCATATGGAATAACTTTGGGGTTTATGGGATTGGATGCACAAGCAGTATTCCCGCTTAGTACAGGTGAAGGCTATAAAAACATTCGGAAGCGAGTAGCTAGAGAGCGACAACAGTCATAAACATGTATTAAAATTAATCAACACTGAATGCAAGCATGAGTAGGATATAATTCACCATGAACATAAATATCGTGAAGGCTATGTTGATTTTGTTTCAACTACATGCGTGAACATGTGCCAAGTCAAGTCACTTAAATCATTCAAAGGAGGGTACCACCCTATCATACCACATCACAACCATTTTAATAGCATGTTGGCACGCAAGGTAAACCATTATAAGCTCCTAGCTAATCAAGCATGGCACAAGAAACTATGATCTCTAGTTGTCATTGCAAACATGTTTATTCATAATAGGCTGAATCAGGAACGGTGAACTAATCATATTTACAAAAACAAGAGAGGTCGAGTTCGTACCAGCTTTTCTCAGCTCAGTCAGTCCATCATATATCATCATAATTGCCTTTCACTTGCACGACCGAACGATGTGGATAATAATAATAGTGCACGTGCATTGGACTAAGCTGGAATCTGCAAAGCATTCAATAAACAGGAGAAGACAAGGCAGTATGGGCTCTTTTGTCAAATTAACAATAATGCATATAAGAGCCACTTCAACAATTTAATTAGGGTCTTCTCCTATCGACCCCCAAAGAAAAGAAATGAAATAAAACTATTTACACAGGAAAGCTCCCAACAAGCAAAAGAAGAACAAGAAATCTTTTTGGGTTTTCTTTTTAATTACTAGTACAAGCATGGAAATTAAAACTAGCTAAAAGCTAAAACTAATTTTTTTGGTTTTTCTTAAGGTTTATTAAACACACAAGAAGAAAGCACAAAAAGGAAATAAACTAGCATGGATGATACAATGAAAAAGTATGAGCACCGACATCTAGCAATGAGTGTGTGAACATGAATATAATGTCGGTGAGAAATACGTACTCCCCCAAGCTTAGGCTTTTGGCCTAAGATGGTCTATGGCCACAGTTGGCCTGGAGGATATCCATAGTAATAGTTGGGGTCGTACTGCGAATAAGAAGACTCTGATTGCCACTGGTTAGCAATCATCTTTGGATCCCACTGGTAATTAGACTGTCGTGGAGGATCAACTTGTGGTTCTGACTCTGGCTCTGTGGCTGATGTAGGGTTCCGGTAGGCGTGAATAGCCTCTATTGGAACAAGGTACTTGCCAGCAGATAAATCAAACAAGGAAGGAGCAGGCAGGGTAATAGTGTCAGGATGATGTTTATCAAAGAACAATTTATATTTAAGCTCCCCTTCCCTATTCCTAAAAATAAAATCGTGTGCCACTATATTCTTATAATCTAAATAAATAGGAGGCAGCAATTTTTCTTCCTTCTCATAATGCCTAATAGGTATGTTAAAATGTGCAGCTAGGCGTGAAGCATAGATGCGTCCAAAGATGGGGCCCTTTGTACGGTTCAGACTTAACCGTTTAGCAATAATACCGCCCATACTAACAGAGTTATCACAGAATAAACCGTGGAACAAAATAATAATATCAGGAACACTAAGGTTTCCACAGTTTCCGCCACCAATTAAGCAACGACTAGCAAATATTGCAAAGTAGCGTAAAATAGGAAAATGTATGCTAGTGATTCATGCATCGGAAACCTTCCTCGTTTCCCCTACAGTGATGGTATCAATAAACCCATCCACGTCGGCACGATGTGGTTCCTCTATTGTGCCCTCGAAAGGGATCAAACAAAACCGACAAAAATCATAAAGTGACACCTCCTTATGCTCATCATATAAATAAAACTCCACCGTAGGTGGTGAGCTCCTGGCATGGAAATGAAAGTTTTGCACAAAGATATTGGTGAGTAAGAGATACTGTTCGCGTTGGTCGTAGAGGAAGGAGGTGAGGCCTGCATTCTCATCCAATTCATAAAAATCATCATAAATCCCGGATGCTCTCAAGAAATCATCGGAAGGCCATTCACACAGCCGAACCTCCGTGATGCGAGGCAGATTATATTTGGGCCTCTTTGCTTTTTCATTTTGCTTTTCCTTCGAGCTTCGGCTCGATGAGCCCCTCAAAAATCTCTTCCTTATTTTCTGAAAAATATGAAATTTTTAGTAACTTCAAAATAAAAGTAAACCAAACTCAACAAAATTGATAGCAACTACTACTACAAGTGCCTAGAGCCTATATCATGCATCAAAACTACTTGGAACCACATAAATTTGACATGCAAGCTCAAGAACAGGGTCACCTAGGCAGCAAAAATTTGCAATGAATAAAGCACTAGAACAAAAACTAATTGGACCAATGGAGGAGTCACATACCAAGGAACAATCACCCCAAGCGGTTTTGTGAGAGGTGCTTTGAGCAAGGAGATCGAAAATGGCAGCAAAAATGAGCTTGGACTCGGGTTTGAACTGGATAATCGTGTTTGTCGGAGGAAGAAGGAGTGTGTGGGTGCAGGAATAAGTGGAGGAGGGCCACCATGGGCCCACGAGGCAGGGGGAGCGCCCAGGGGGTAGGGCGCGCCCTCCACCCTCGTGGCCAGGTGGATGCCCCCCGTGCTGTGTTCTGAGTGCCAAATATTCTCAAATATTCCATAAAAATCATATTTAAATTTCAGGGCATTTGGAGAACTTTTATTTTTGGGGTATTTTTATATTGCACGGATAATTCAGATAACAGACAGAA
Organism: Triticum aestivum; assembly: GCF_018294505.1. Taxonomy (NCBI): domain Eukaryota; kingdom Viridiplantae; phylum Streptophyta; class Magnoliopsida; order Poales; family Poaceae; genus Triticum; species Triticum aestivum. Next base: position 405,287,837 of record NC_057803.1, read on the forward strand.
AATACTATTTTTTATTTAATATAAATAACAAAAAATAAAAGGAGGGTACAGAGAGTTGTGTTTCCTAAATTCATCCATCTCATGATCATCAAAAGGAACCCATTAACAAGGTTGATCAAGTCTTGTTAATAAACTCATTCCAAATAACATGGAACCGGAGATTTTTTGAATAACACTAGGTTACCTCAACGGGGCTATGCACATCCCCAACAATAAGAATATCATATTTCTTCTTGATAGTAGGAAGAGGAAATTCAAAACCTCCAAAAATAATCGATGTAATTTTTCCAATAGAATTGATACTGTGGACTTGAGGTTGTTTCCTCGGAAAGTGTACCGTATGCTCATTACCATTAACATGACAAGTGACTTTGCCTTTGTTGCAATCAATAACAGCCCCTGCAGTATTCAAAAAGGGTCTTCCAAGAATAATAGGCATACTGTCGTCCTCGGGAATATCAAGAATAACAAAGTCTGTTAAAATAGTAACGTTTGCAACCACAACAGGCACATCCTCACAAATACCGACAGGTATAGCAGTTGATTTATCAGCCATTTGCAAAGATATTTTAGTAGGTGTCAACTTATTCAAATCAAGTCTACGATATAAAGAGAGATGCATAACAGTAACACCGACTCCAAGATCACATAAAGCAGTGGTAACATAGTTTCTTTTAATGGAGCATGGTATAGTGGGTACTCCTGGATATCCATGTTTCTTTGGTATTCCACCCTTAAAAGTATAATTAGCAAGCATGGTGGAAATTTCAGCTTCCGGTATCTTTCTTCTATTAGTAACAGTTTCTTTCATGTACTTAGCATAAGGATTCATTTCAAGCATATCAGTTAATCGCATACGCAAAAAGATAGGTCTAATCATTTCAGCAAAGCGCTCAAAATCCTCATCATCCCTTTTCTTGGATGGTTTAGGAGGGAAAGGCATGGGTTTCTGAACCCATGGCTCTCTTTCTTTACCATGTGTCCTAGCAACAAAGTCTTTCTTATCATAACGTTGACTCTTTGATTGTGGGTTATCAAGATCAACACCAGGTTCAATTTCTATATCATTATCATTGCTAGGTTGAGCATCAACATGAACATTATCATTAACATTATCACTAGTTTTAGGTTCATTACCAGATTGTGTTTCAGCATCAGAAATAGAAATATCATTTGGATTCTCAGGTGTATCAATAACAGGTTCACTAGAAGTATGCAAAGTCCTATCATTTTTCTTTTTGTTCCTTTTAGAAGGACTAGGTGCATCTATATTATTTCTCTCAGAATCTTGCTCAATTCTCTTAGGATGGCCTTCAGGATACAAAGGTTCCTGAGTCATTTTACCACCTCTAGTCATAACTCTCACAGCATTACCATTATTCTTACTATTCAGTTAATTGAGCAAACCATTTTGAGCTTTAAGTACTTGTTCTACTTGAGAGGTAACCATAGAAGCATGTTTACTAATAAGTTTAAGTTCACCTTTAACATTAGCCATATAATCACCCAAGTATCCAAGCATATCAACACTGCGTTTTAATTCTCTACCAAAGTAAGCATTGAAGTCTTCTTGCTTAACCATAAACTTATCAAAGTCATCTAAGCATGGGCTAGCAAACTTAGTAAATGGGATTTTAGCTTTATTATATCGATAGAGAGAATTTACCTTTACTACCTGTGTCGGGTTGTCAAGACCATGTATTTCTTCAGTAGGTGGTAAATTAAGACCATGTATTTCTTCAATAGGAGATGGATTAAAATTATGCATTTCTTCAACAGGCGGTAAATTAAGACCATGTATTTCTTCAATAGGAGGTAAATTCTTAACATCTTCAGCTTTAATACCCTTTTCTTTCATGGATTTCTTTGCCTCTTGCATATCCTTAGGACTGAGAAATTGAAAACCTCTCTTCTTCAGAGTTGGTTTAGGAATAGGCTCAGGAAGTGTCCAATTATTTTCATTTGTCAACATATTATTCAATAGAATTTCAGCTCCATCCGGTGTTCTTTCCCTGAAAACAGAACCAGCACAACTATCCAGGTAATCTCTGGAAGCATCGGTTAGTCCATTATAAAAGATATCAAGTATTTCATTTTACTTAAGAGGATGATCAGGCAAAGCATTAAGTAATTGGAGAAGCCTCCCCCAAGCTTGTGGGAGACTCTCTTCTTCAATTTGCACAAAATTATATATATCCCTTAAAGAAGCTTGTTTCTTATGAGCAGGGAAATATTTAGCAGAGAAGTAATAAATCATATCCTGGGGACTACGCACACAACCAGGATCAAGGGAATTAAACCATATCTTAGCATCACCATTTAATGAGAACGGAAATATTTTAAGGATATAAAAGTAGCGAGTTCTCTCATCATTAGTGAACATGGTGGCTATATCATTTAATTTAGTAAGATGTGCCACAATAGTTTCAGATTCATAGCCATAAAAAGGATCAGATTCAACCAAAGTAATTATATCAGGATCAACAGAGAATTCATAATCCTTATCAGTAACACAGATAGGTGAAGTAGCAAAAGCAGGGTCAGGTTTCATTCTAGCATTAAGGGATTGCTACTTCCATTTAGCTAATAACCTCTTTAGATCATATCTATCATTGCAAGAAAGAATAGCTCTAGCAGATTCTTCATCCAGAACATAACCCTCAGGAATAACAGGAAATTCATATTTATTAGGGGAGAGTCTTCATCATCACTTTTGTCAATATTATCAGTTTCAATAATTTCATTCTCTCTAACCCTAGAAGGTTGTTCATCAAGAAATTCACCAAGTGGCATAGTAGTATCAAGCGTAGAAGTAGTTTCATCATAATTATCATGCATAGCAGAAGTGGCATCATCAATAACATGCGACATATCAGAATGAATAGAAGAAGTAGGTTTAGGTGTCGCAAGCTTACTCAAAATAGAAGGTGAATCAAGTACAGAGCTAGCTGGCAGTTCCTTACCTCCCCTCGTAGTTGAGGGATAAATCTTGGTTTTCGGATCTCTCAAGTTCTTCATAATGATAAGCAGATATAAATCCTGAGTGACTCAAATAATAGAGATATGCTCCCCGGCAACGGCGCCAGAAAATAGTCTTGATAACCCACAAGTATAGGGGATCGCAACAGTTTTCGAGGGTAGAGTATTCAACCCAAATTTATTGATTCGACACAAGGGGAGCCAAAGAATATTCTCAAGTATTAGCAGCTCAGTTGTCAATTCAACTACACCTTGAAACTTAATATCTACAACAAAGTATTTAGTAGCAAAGTAATATGATAGTACTCGTAACGATAGTAAAAGGTAACGGTAACAAAAGTAATGTTTTTGGTATTTTGTAGTGATGATAGCAATAGCAACAGAAAAGTAAATAAGCGAAGAACAATATATGGAAAGCTTGTAGGCAATGGATCGGTGATACAGAATTATGCCGGATGTGGTTCATCATGTAACAGTCATAACCTAGGGTGACACAGAACTAGCTCCAATTCATCAATGTAATGTAGGCATGTATTCCGAATATAGTCATGCGTGCATATGGAAAAGAACTTGCATGACATCTTTTGTCCTACCCTCCCGTGGCAGCGGGGTCCTAGCAGAAACTAAGGGATATTAAGGCCTCCTTTTAATAGAGTACCGGACCAAAGCATTAACGCATGGTGAATACATGAACTCCTCAAACTATGGTCATCACCGGGAGTGGTCCCGATTATTGTCACTTCGGGGTTGCCGGATCATAACACATAGTAGGTGACTGTAGACTTGCGAGATAGGATCAAGAACACTCATATATTGATGAAAACATAATAGGTTCAGATCTGAAATAATGGCACTCGGGCCCTAGTGACAAGCATTAAGCATAGCAAGGTCATAGCAACATCAATCTCATTACATAGTGGATACTAGGGATCAAACACTAACAAAACTAACTCGATTACATGATAAATCTCATCCAAACCATCACCGTCCAGCAAGCCTACGATGGAATTACTCACGCACGGCGGTGAGCATCATGAAATTGGTGATGGAGGAAGGTTGATGATGATGATGATGATGGCGACGTATTCCCCTCTCCGGAGCCCCGAACGGACTCCAGATCAGCCCTCCCGAGAGGTTTTAGGGCTTGGCGGCGGCTCCGTATCGTAAAACGCGATGAATCCTTCTTCTTTATTTTTTTCTCCCTGAAAGCAAATATATAGAGTTGGAGTTGAGGTTGGAGGAGCTCCAGGGGGCCCACGAGGTAGGGGCACTCCCAGGGGCAGGCGCGCCCCCCACCCTTGTGGCTAGGGTGTGGGCCCCCTTGTCTTCATCTTTTGCAAGTATTTTTTATTATTTCCAAAAGGATGTTCCGTGAAGTTTCAGGTCATTCCGAGAACTTTTGTTTCTGCACATAAATAACATCGTGGCAATTCTGCTGAAAACAGCGTCAGTCCGGGTTAGTTCCATTCAAATCATGCAAGTTAGAGTCCAAAACAAGGGCAAAAGTGTTTGGAAAAGTAGATGCAATGGAGATGTATCACACACATGCTCCTAGGGGGATAGATTAGTAGGAAAAGACCATCGCTCATCCCCGACCGCCACTCATATGGAAAACAATAAAAGAACACCTCATGTTTCAAATTTGTTACACAACAGTTACCATACGTGCATGCTATAGGACTTGCAATCTTCAACACAAGTATTTCTCAAATTCACAACCACTCAACTAGCACAACTCTAATATCACCATCTTTATATCTCAAAACAATTATCAAGTATCAAACTTCTCATAATATTCAATGCACCTTTTTATGAAAGTTTTTATTATACCAATCTTGGATGCCTATCATATTAGGACAAATTTTATAGCCAAAGAAAATTACCATGCTGTTCTAAAGGACTCTCAAAATAATATAAGTGAAGCATGAGAGATCAATAATTTCTATAAAATAAAACCACCGCTATGCTCTAAAAGATATAAGTGAAGCACTAGAGCAAAATTATCTAGCTCAAAAGATATAAGTGAAGCACATAGAGTATTCTAATAAATTCCGATTCATGTGTGTCTCTCCCAAAAGGTGTGTACACCAAGGATTATTGTGGTAAACTAAAAAGAAAAGACTCAAATCATACAAGACACTCCAAGAAAAACACATATCATGTGGTGAATAAAAATATAGCCTCAAGTAAAGTTACCGATGGACGAAGACGAAAGAGGGGATGCCTTACGGGGCATCCGCAAGCTTAGGATTTTTGTTGTCCTTGAATTTTACCATGGGTTTCCTTGGGAATTTCCAAGCTTAGGCTCTTGCCACTCCTTATTCCATAATCCATCAAATCTTTACCCAAAACTTGAAAACTTCACAAGACAAAACTCAACAGAAAATCTCATGAGCTCCATTAGTATAAGAAAACAAACCACGAGTTAAGGTACTGTAATGAACTCATTATTTATTTATATTGGTGTTAAACCTACTGTATTACAACTTCTCTATGGTTCATACCCTCCGATACTAGCCATAGATTCATCAAAATAAGCAAACAACACACAAAAAAACAGAATCTGTCAAAAACAGAACAGTCTGTAGTAATCTGTAGGTTTCGAATACTTCTGTAACCCCAAAAATTCTAATATAAATTGGTGGACATGAGGAATTTTTCTATTAATCATCTGCAAAAATAATCAACCTAATCACACTCTCTAGTAAAAAATGGCAGTAAATCTCGTGAGCGCTAATGTTTCTGTTTTTTTACAGCAAGATCACAAAAACTTCCCCCAAGTCTTCCCAAAGGATCTACTTGGCACAAACACTAATTAAAAGCATAAAAGCACATATAAAAATAGGCTAGATGAATTATTTATTACTAAACAGAACCAAAAAGAAAAAAACAAATGAAAATTGGGTTTCCTCCCAACAAGTGCTATCGTTTAACGCCCCTAGCTAGGCATAAGAGCAAGAATAGATCTAGGTATTATCATCTTTAGTATGCAATCCATAGGTTGCTCTCACAATAGATTCATAAGGTAATTTATTTTTATTTCTAGGAAAGTGTTCCATGCCTTTCCTTAACGGAAATTGGAAACTAATATTCCCTTCTTTCATATCAATAATTGCACCAATCGTTCTAAGGAAAGGTCTACCAAGAACTATGGGACATGTAGGATTGCAATCAATGTCAAGAACAATGAAATCTACAGGCACATAATTCCTATTTGCAACAATAATAACATCATTGATCCTTCCCATAGGTTTCTTAATAGTGGAATCCGCAAGATGCAAATTTAAAGAACAATCATCAAATTCACGGAAACCTAACACATCACACAAAGTTTTTGGAATCATGGAAATGCTAGCACCCAAATCACATAAAGCATAGCATTCATGATCTTTAATCTTAATCTTAATAGTAGGTTCCCACTCATCATGAAGTTTTCTAGGAATAGAAACTTCTAGTTCAAGCTTTTCTTCATAAGATTGCATTAAGCATCAACGATATGTTTGGTAAAAGCTTTATTTTGACTATAAGAATGCGGAGAATTTAGCATGGAGTGTAACAAGGAAATACAATCTATCAAACAGCAATTATCATAATTAAATCCCTTAAAATCCAAAATAGTGGGTTCATTTCTATGTAAAGTTTTGACCTCTTCAATCCCACTTTTATTAATTTTTGCATCAAGATCTAAAAACTCCGAATCATTGGGATGTCTTTTAACTAAAGTTGACTCATCTCCAGTCCCATCATTATCAAGATTCATATTGCAAAAAAAGATTTAATAGGATAAACATCAATCACTTTAGATCTTCATCGTTATTATCATCAAGACTAGAAGAACACGCTTTTATAAAGCAATCTTTTTAGCACGGATCGTAGCGGTTCTTTCTTTGCACTCATAAATGGAAATTATCATGGCTTTGAGAGACTCATTGATATCATGCTTAGGTGGAATAGATCTAAGTTTCAAAGAATCAACATCAAGAGAAATTCTATCCACGTTCCTAGCCAACTCATCAATCTTAGACAATTTTTCTTCAATCAAAGCATTGAAACTCTTTTGCGAACTAATAAATTCTTTAATACTAGATTTAAAATCAGAGGGCATCTTATTATTATTTCCATAAGAATTGTTGTAGGAATTACCATAATTATTAGAGGATTTACTAGGATATGGCCTAGGATTAAAGTTTCCTCTATACGCGCTGTTACCAAAATTGTTCCTATCAACAAAATTCACATCCATAGATTCATTATTCTTCTCAATCAAAGTATACAAAGGCATATCATTAGGATCAGAAGAAACACTCTTATTAGCAAACAATTTCATAAGTTCATCCATCTTTCCACACAAAACATTAATTTCTTCTATAGCATGGACCTTTTTACGAGTAGATCTTTCGGTGTGCCATTGAGAATAATTAACCATAATATTATCTAGCAATTTGTTAGCTTATCCTAAAGTGATTTACATAAAAGTGCCTCCCGCCGGCCTAATCTAAAAGGTTTCTAGAAGAAAAATTCAATCTAGCATAAAAAAAGTATGATCATCCATAAATTCAAACCATGAGTAGGGCAATTGCGAATCATTAATTTCGTCCTCTCCCAAGATTGTGCAACATGCTCATGATCTAGTTGCTTAAAGTTCATAACATCGTTTCTAAGAGAGATGATCTTAGAGGGAGAAAGATACTTAGAGATAAAAGCATCTTTGCACTTATTCCAAGAATCGATACTATTTTAGGCAAAGAAGAAAACCATGTTTTAGCACGATCTCTAAGCAAAAATGGGAATAGCTTAAATTTACAATATCATTATCCACATCTTTCTTATTTTGCATATCACACAAATCAACAAAGTTGTTTAGATGGGTAGCAGCATCTTCACTAGGAAGGCCAAAAAACGGATGTTTCATGACAAGATTTAGCAAAGCAGTATTAATTTCACAAGATTCAGCATCCGTAAGGGGAGCAATCGGAGTGCTAATAAAATCATTATTGTTGGTATTGGAAAAATCACATAATTTAGTATTATCTTGAGCTATCGGGACAAACATTCCAACACACAAGCACACAAGAAGCGGGCGAAAAAGAGGCGAATGGAAAAAGAGGGCCAATAAAAAGGCAAGGGTGAAGTGGGGGAGAGGAAAACGAGAGGAAAATGGCAAATAATGTAATGCGAGGGATAAGAGTTTGTGATGGGTACTTGGTATGTCTTGACTTGTGAGTAGATCTCCCCGGCAACGGCCCCAGAAATCCTTCTCGCTACCTCTTGAGCACTGCGTTGGTTTTCCCTTGAAGAGGAAAGGGTGATGCAGCAAAGTAGCGTAAGTATTTCCCTCAGTTTTTGAGAACCAAGGCATCAATCTAGTTGGAGACTACACGCAAGTCACCTCGCACCTACACAAACAAATAATAACCTCGCAACCAATGCGATAAAGGGGTTGTTAATCCCTTCACGGTCACTTACGAGAGTGAGATCTGATAGAGATAATAAGATACATATTTTTGGTATTTTTATGATATAGATTGGAAAATAAAGATTGCAAAATAAAATAGATTGGAAACTTATATGATGGAAAATAGACCCGGGGGCCATAGGTTTCACTAGTGGCTTCTCTCAAGATAGCATAAGTATTATGGTGGGTAAACAAATTACTGTCAAGCAATTGATAGAAAAGTGCATAATTATGAGAATATCTAGGCATGATCATGTATATAGGCATCACGTCCGTGACAAGTAGACCGAAACGATTTTGCATCTACTACTATTACTCCAAACATCAACCTCTATCCAGCATGCATCTAGAGTATTAATGTAACGCCCCAGATATAATTTCCCTATTTGTACTCCAACTCTTGCCGTTTCCGGTGTCAAGTTATATTTATTTCTCGGGTTCGGGTCTTTGTCTCCGTGTGTTGTTTTCGTTTTCATGCATCTCTTACCATGTCTTCCCGTGCATTGCATTTGCATACATGTTCATCTCATGCATTCGAGCTTTTTCCCCGTTGTCTGTTTTGCATTCTGGCGCTTCGTTCTCCTCCGGTGGTCATTTCTAGTCTTCTTTCGTGTGTGGGGTTTAAACATTTCCGGATTGGACCAAGACTTGCCAACGGCCTTGGTTTACTACTGGTAGACCGCCTGTCAAGTTTCGGGTCATCTGGACTTCGTTTGATACTCCAACGGTTAACCGAGGGACCGGAAAGGCCTCGTGTGTGTTGCAGCCCAACACCCCACAAATTTGGCCCAAAACCCACCAAACTCTGCTCCATGTCCTAGAGCGTTCGATCACGATCGTGTGGGCGAAAACCGCACCTCATTTGGACTCTCCTAGCTCCACTTATGCCTATTAATACCCCCTCCATTCGGATCTCTTCTTCCCCCGTCCGAAACCCTAGTTTTAAAAAAAAACAGATCCTCGTCCTCCACCGCGCCGACGGACGTGTCCGCCCCGGCCGGACAACGTCCGCCGCCGCCCGCCTCAGCCAGCCGGGTCGCGCCACGTGGCACGGACCACTTCGCCGCGCCGCAGAAGCCCGCCGGCCCGCGGGAGGCCCGCCCCTCGCCCCCACGGGCCAGAACCGGCGCCGCCCGGCTCCCTCGTTCGGCCGCCCGCGCCCGACCTCCTCTTCCCCGACGCCGGCGCCGGAGCTCGCCGCGCCGCCGCCACCTCAACGCGGTCCGGCCGCCCTGCCGCGCCGCTCCACGCCGCCGCTCGTCGCCCGTCGCCGGCCCGGCGACCGCTCCTCCCCGCCGGCCTCGTTGCTCTTCTCCGGTGAAGGTTCCCGACGAACCTCGATCCACGTGCAGATCCGATCCGGATCGGGATCAGATCCACCCGCGCGTCCAACCAAACGCCACCCCCAGATCTGCACCGCTCTGTCCCGGATCCCTCCGTCCCACGTTGACTTTCGCGGAGGTATATTTTCACTAAGTCCCGGAAATTTTGATCCAAGTTGCTCTGTTCGAGGTCCCGTAACTTTGCAACCGTAGCTCCGTTTTGGGCATATGATATACCCAAGTCTTCGCCTTGACATGTACATCATTTCATTCCATTGCATCATTTGCATTTGAGGTCATCTTGATGCCCAAAATGCTGTTAGAAGGAGGCTTCGTGAGTTAAATTGCAGATCCGTTAGTTCATCATGCACTTTTGTCATTTTTGCCATATTTAATTCGTGCATGATATGCCTGTGCCCCTTTGGGATGAATTGTTAAGCATTTTGTCTTCTTTCCAGAGGTGCCACCCATGCATTTTTAGGATGTGTGTGTTTTCTTGTGCAAGCTTGCGAAGAGAGGTACCTGGGATATTTTAGTTCGTGATGCTATATGTCCAGCTTGTTTCCTAGTGATCCGTGCCTCTTTTGAGGATGATCAGTAAGGGAGTTTTGATAATTATGTTATGCTCTATCCATACATGTCTTTGTTTGCATATGTGGAGTGCTCTAGGTTGACTCAATCGAGCTCAACTTTTGCTTCGTTGTTAATCTGGGCAGATCGTCAACTTGTTTGCGATTTTGCCGATGCTACCGTTAGTGTTCCATGCATGCTATGCCTTCATTCTTTCCATGTGTAGCTAGCACTTTGTGCCTTCTTGCAGGTTATATGCTTTCCTTGCCATGACTTGCACCGTAGTGAGTGCATCGAGCTCGTTGACATGCCTTCGTGAGTTATATTTCAGCGTGTCTCAGTTTTCACTAAGTCTGAAAACTGATTGTGTTCGAGCTATGTTCGTGAGCTCGGTAGAGTATTTTTGTGAACCCTTTTGGCCCCAGGTCACTTTGGGTGTTTTATTAAGCTTGTTGAGTAGCTCCATGCCATGTTCTTACTTGTCATGTTCAGGTTTTCTATCATGTTGTTTTGCTGCTCCGAAGAGAGCATCGTGATCTGAAATTTCAGACTAGTGTTAATTTCACTAAGTCTGAAATCTGTTTTGCATTTGCGTTTTAGTCATGCTTGTTTGAACCTCTTAATGGATGAATTTTCCTATGGCTCAGTGCTAGTGTTTTGTCAACCATCTTGTGTACATCACTGCCATGTATTTTGTTTTCATGTTTGGTGGCTGTAGCATGTTCATTTCGTTGCATTTAGATGCCTACTTGCTGCAAATCGCAGACCGGTGTCATATCTTAAAACGCTCGCCATTTCCAAACCGTAGCTCCGATTCCAATGATCTTTATATCGTTTTCAAGCGATTTCATCCCCTCTATCCAGTGGCACACTTGGTTTTCCAAGTTGATGCCAGGTTCATGCATTTCCTGTCATATCTTGCATTTTGCATCCCGCATCGCATCCCGCATAGTATATCGTCGTTTCATCATATCGCTTGGTCTTGCCCGTGGTTGATTGTACCCTTGTTGCTTGTTTTTCTTGTTGGGTAGAGCCGGGAGACGAGTTCGCTACCGAGGAGCCCGTTGAGTTTGCTTGCGAGGATCCAGTCAACTCTGACAACTGTGCAGGCAAGATGATCATACCCTCGAAATCACTACTATCTTTGCTATGCTAGTTTGCTCGCTCTTTTGCTTTGCCACTGCTACGATGCCTACCTTTTGCTTGTCAGCCTCCCAATTGCCATGTTGATCCCCTAACCCACCATTGTCCTAGCAAACCGTTGATTGGCTATGTTACCGCTTTGCTCAGCCCTTCTTATAGCGTTGTTAGTTGCAGGTGGAAGATTGGAGCCGTTCCTTGTTGGAACTTTTATTTACTTGTTGGGATATCACAATATATCTTACTTAATTAATGCATCTATATACTTGGTAAAGGGTGGAAGGCTCGGCCTTATGCCTGGTGTTTTGTTCCACTCTTGCCGCCCTAGTTTCCGTCATATCGGTGTTATGTTCCCGGATTTTGCGTTCCTTACACGGTTGGGCTATTATGGGAACCCCTTGACAGTTCGTCTTAAGTAAAGCTCTTCCAGCAATGCCCAACATTGGTTTTACCATTTGCCACCTAGCCTTTTCTTTCCCTTGGGTTCTGCAGACTCAAGGGTCATCATTATTTTACCCCCCCGGGCCAGTGCTCCTCTGAGTGTTGGTCCACCTGTCAGCTACCGGTGGCTACCAGGGGCAACTCTGGGCTGGCCTACCCGTACCTAGGACAATCTGAGTGTGCCCTGAGAAAGAGATATGTGCAGCTCCTATCGGGATTTGTCGGCACATTCGGGCGGTGTTGCTGGTTTAGTTTTACCCTGTCGAAATGTCTTGTTGTACCGGGATACCGAGTCTGATCGGAATGTCTCGGGTGGAGGTCTATTCCTTCGTTGACCGTGAGAGCTTGTCATGGGCTAAGTTGGGACTCCCCTGCAGGGATTGAACTTTCGAAAGCCGTGCCCGCGGTTATGGGCAGATGGGAATTTGTTAACGTCCGGTTGTAGAAAACCCGAAGTTGACCTTATTTAAAATACATCAACCGCGTGTGTAACCGTGATGGTCTCTTCTCGGCGGAGTCCGGGAAGTGAACACGGTGTTGGAGTTATGCTTGACGTAGGTTGCTATAGGATCACTTCTTGATCATATTTGTATCGACCGTGCTTTGCCCTCTCTTCTCGCTCTCTTTTGCGATTGTAGCCATCACATATGCTAGTCGCTTGCTACAGCTCCACATATATTTGCCTTATCCATTCCTATGAGCTTAAATAGTTTTGATCGCGAGGGTGCGAGATTGCTGAGTCCCTGTGGCTCACAGATACTATAACTCCAGATGCAGGTCCAGGTGATTTCGCTCCAGGTGACGAGTACGAGCTAAAGTGGGAGTTCGACGAGGACTCTCAGCGTTATTATGTTTCCTTTCCCGATGATCAGTAGTGGTGCCTGGTTGGGGTTATCGATTCAGGACCTTGTCGCATGTTGGGTTCTTTTCTAATTTTGGCGCCGTAGTCGGGCCATGAGTGTTTGTTTGATGGATGTTATTTATGCACTCTGATGTGACGTGGCGAGTGTAAGCCAACTATGTTATCTCCCCCTTTTATTATATATTACATGGGATGTTGTAATGATTGCCTGACTTGCGACATTGCTTTCAATGCGGTTATGCCTCTAAGTCGTGCCTCGACACGTGGGAGCTATAGCCGCATCGAGGGCGTTACAAGTTGGTAATCAGAGCCATCCCCGACCTTAGGAGCCCCCATTGCTTGATCGTTTTTAGCAGCCGAGTTGTGTCTAGAAAAATGTTTTGAGTCCTTAGGAATTATATATCGGAGAGCTTAGGAATTCTTTTACTTCCCAGTCTCCTCATCGCTCTGGTAAGGCATCCTGACGTAGAGTTTTGACTCTTCTCTTCTCAAATTTCACTAAAAAAATTTTTAGGATCACGCGAGTATCTTGGTTTTGTTCCGATGGTTTTGTGACGAGAACATTGTTCTTGGTGCCTCCTGTCTTTAGGGGTTGTGGCAGTGTCCCGGGGAGTTGAGCTCCGAGGTGTTGTCGTCACAATTTCATCGTTGCAATTCTGGTATACTTGAGATATGTTCGCCGACATCGAAAATCTCTTTTATGCAGTTCGTTGGTGAGATAACCTCGACGCCACCCAGTACTGGGGCGGGAGTTCGGGAGTATCGCCATAACTTGTATAACGGATGCTTTTCGAAGGTTGAGGTAGATGGTTTCCGAAGTTTTCCTGGTTATGTGTTGAAGGATGGATACAGCTGGATGTAGGATTTGCTAGTTTGGGTGAGATATTGTGCTTCCCCTGTATCCCCAACACCTGATTGCATAACCAGAAAGGTTCGGGAATTTCATAGGTGGGAATTCTAGTAGCTCTAGTTCTTCTTCCACGGATATTGGTTTGAGATTGGGATTTCTTACCGATTATTCGTTCTTGATCCGTACCTTGTTGATTTATTTCTCTACCTTAATTCTTCGTGGCTTCTCAATTTATGGATATGTGACCACTTCAAGAGAAATGCATTCGTTCATTCTGTTCGGATGTGAAGACTATATGTTGCAATTTTCATTCCGTTGGATTCAGCTTCTATATTGTTGTCTATCAGTGTGCTAATGGTGGTCAACCTGTTCAGGATGGCTCCTCCAACGCGCACGACTCCGAATCCTGATCCGCCTCCACCTCCGCCTCCTCCGGAAGCATGGCAAGCTGTGATGGCCGCTACTAATGCAAACACACAGTTGATCATGCAAATTCTCCAAGAGCGCAATCAAGGCAGTCAAGGGAATCAAGGCCATAATCAGCACCACTTTGCTACACTGAACCAGTTCCTTGCTAATAGCCCAAAGACGTTCAGCGGTTGTGTTGAGGCTACCGATGCTGACGATTGGCTAGTGGATCTGGGCAAGCATTTTGAATGCAGCAACGTCAGGCCTGAAGATTTCGTCAAGTTCGCTTCTTTCCAGCTCAAAGATCAGGCTGCAGAGTGGTTCCAGCAGTACAAGGATTCCAGAGGTGGACGTGTTATCACTTGGAATGATTTTCGTCAAGATTTCCGCGCTCATCACATCCCTCAAAGTGTGGTTGAGAGTAAGCGTCAGGAATTCCGCAATCTGAAGCAAGGCTCTTTGTCTGTCTATGACTACAACAAGTTGTTCCAGAAGCTCGCCCGTTTTGCCAAGCAGGATGTTCCTGATGAGAAGAGCATGATCTATCAGTTCAGGGGTGGTCTTCGTGAGGAAATTCAGCTCGCTCTTGTCCTCTTTGAGCCGTTGAGATACGATGAGTTCTACAACATGGCACTGAAGCAAGAGGCTGCTCAGATGAGGTGTGATGCTTCCAGGAAGCGTGCCAGAGATGTTACTCCGTCTTCCTCTACTCAAGTGGTCAAGCAGCAGAAGTATTGGCTTCCTCCTCCTCCGTTCCGTCAGCCGTTTCAGCAGAAGAGCAAAGGTGGCAGTGGTTTCTCCCACCCACCCAACCCAGGCTTTCAGAACAAGTCTTCGTCTCAAGCGCCAAGATCGAGTGCTCCGTATCACCGTCCGCTTTCAGAGGTCACGTGCAACAAGTGCCAACAGAAGGGTCACTATGCCAACAAGTGTACCAACCAGAGGCGTCTTCCTCCTCCTCCTCCTGTCAGATCGGCAAGTACAGCTGTGGTCAAGCATAACCCCAAGTCCGCCAAGGTCAACTTGATGAATGCAGCTCAGGCAGAGGACTCGTCAGATGTGATCATGGGTAACCTTCCTGTTAATGATATTCCTGCAAAAGTTCTTTTTGACACTGGTGCATCGCATTGCTTCATCTCGAGACCGTTTACAAATAGGCATGAATTGGTCTCACAAGTTTTACCTAGTCCTTTAGAAGTTGTCTCTCCCGGTAAGCGCATGCAGGCTAACTCCATCGTTCCGGATGTTTCTATCACTCTGGGTGACTACAAGTTCTTGGCTTCTCCTACGGTTCTTGGCAACTCGGATATCGATCTTATTCTCGGGATGGACTGGCTCTCTAAGCATAAAGCTCAGCTTGATTGTGCAGCCAGGCAGATTCAACTGACTCATTCGTCTGAGGATGTCATTGTCTTTGCCGCTCGGGATAATACCATCCGGTTGTTTTCTCTCAATGAGAAGGGTGAATTGGATGCTATTTCGCAGATTCCGGTTGTTTGTGAGTATCAAGACGTCTTTCCAGAAGAGCTCCCAGGAATGCCTCCGCACCGGCCAGTTGAATTCGTTATTGAACTTGAGCCTGGCACGGAACCTGTGTGCAAACGTCCTTACAAGCTCGGACCTGAAGAGTTGAAGGAGCTGAAGAAACAACTCGATGAGCAAGAAAGATTGGGTCTCATTCGGCCTAGTACCTCTCCGTGGGGTTGTGGTGTTCTTTTTGTGAAGAAGAAGGATGGATCGAGTCGACTTTGTGTTGATTACCGTCCAGTAAACAAGAAGACCATCAAGAACAAATACCCACTTCCCAACATCAATGAGCTGTTCGAACAACTCAAGGGTGCTCAAGTATTCTCCAAGCTTGATCTCCGTATGGGTTATCATCAGATTCGTATTCGTGAGCAAGATATTCCCAAGACGGCGTTCAGAACAAGCTTTGGTTCATATGAATACACCGTCATGTCTTTTGGCCTCGCAAACGCTCCTCCGACGTTCTCTCGCATGATGAACTTCATCTTCAACCCCTACACCAATGAATTCGTTTTGGTCTATCTCGACGACATTCTGGTTTTCTCGAAGAACAAGGAAGATCATGCTAAGCACTTGCGTTTGGTTCTTGACAAGCTCAGAGAACATCAGTTCTACGCCAAGTTCTCCAAGTGTGAATTTTGGCTCGATGAGGTTCTTTATCTTGGTCATATCATCTCTGCCAAGGGCATTTCCGTGAATCCTGAGAAGGTGTCTGCAATTGTGAATTGGGAACCTCCTCAGAACGTGAAGCAACTCCGTAGTTTCCTCGGTCTCGCAAGCTATTGCAGAAGATTCGTTGAAAACTTTTCTAAGATCGCCAAGCCTCTCTCAAATCTTCTTCAGAAGCACGTCAAGTACGTTTGGTCTCCGGAGTGTGATATGGCTTTCAACACTTTGAAAGAGAAATTGATCACTGCTCCAGTTCTGACTCCGCCTGATGAAACCAAGCCGTACGAGGTCTTTTGTGATGCCTCTCTCCAAGGTCTCGGTGCTGTACTGATGCAAGAGAAGAAAGTTGTCGCTTATACCTCTCGCCAGTTGAAACCTAATGAGAAGAACTACCCCACTCATGATCTCGAGTTGGCGGCAGTTGTGCATGCTTTGTTGACTTGGAGACATCTTCTATTGGGAAGGAAAGTGGATATTTTCACTGATCACAAGAGTCTCAAGTACATCTTCACTCAGCCTAATCTCAACCTCAGGCAGACTCGATGGGTCGAAATGATTCAAGAGTACAATCCGAGTATCGAGTATACTCCAGGCAAGGCTAATGTGATTGCTGACGCTTTGAGCAGAAAAGCATATTGCAACAGTCTGATTCTCAAGCCTTATCAACCCGAGCTTTGTGAAGCTTTCCGCAAACTTAATCTGCAAGTTGTTCCTCAAGGTTTCCTCGCCAACCTTCAAGTTTCTCCTACCTTAGAAGACCAGATTCGCCAAGCCCAACTTCTTGATGCTATGGTGAAAAAGGTGAAGATTGGTATTGCAAAGAGTCAGTCCAAGTACAAGTGCTACCGACTTGATGACAAGGACACTCTCTTCTTCGAGGATCGAATTGTTGTGCCCAAAGGTGAACTTCGTAAGGTGATCATGAACGAGGCTCACAACTCTCTCCTCTCCATCCACCCTGGTAGTACGAAGATGTATCAGGATCTCAAGCAAACTTATTGGTGGACTCGAATGAAGCGCGAGATCGCTCAATTCGTGAACGAGTGTGATGTCTGCAGAAGAGTGAAGGCAGAACACCAAAGGCCAGCAGGTCTCCTCCAACCTCTTGCCATTCCAGAATGGAAGTTTGACCACATTGAAATGGACTTCGTGACTGGGTTTCCAAAGTCCAAGCGTGGCAATGATGCTATATTTGTTGTCATCGACAAGCTCACCAAAGTGGCTCACTTTCTGCCTATCAAAGAGTCGATCACTGCAGCTCAATTGGCGGAACTCTATACCTCTCGCATTGTCTCTCTGCACGGTATTCCTCAAGTGATATCTTCAGACCGTGGCAGCATCTTTACCTCCAAGTTTTGGGATTCTTTTCAGAAGGCCATGGGCACCAACATCCGCTTCAGCACAGCTTTCCATCCTCAAACAAGCGGTCAAGTCGAGCGTGTCAACCAAATTCTTGAAGATATGCTCAGGGCTTGTGTGATCTCCTTCGGCATGAAGTGGGAGGATTGTCTTCCTTATGCTGAATTCTCTTACAACAACAGCTTTCAAGCAAGTTCGGGCAAGGCCCCCTTTGAAATTCTATATGGCAGGAAGTGCCGTACCCCTCTCAACTGGTCTGAAACCGGTGAACGTCAGCTGCTGGGTAATGACTTAATCACAGAAGCAGAAGAAATGTGCAAAGTCATTCGTGATAACCTCAAAGCAGCTCAATCCCGCCAGAAGAGCTACTATGATAGTAAGCACCGTGATTTGACTTTCGAGATTGGAGATCATGTTTACCTCCGCGTCTCTCCTATGAAAGGTACTCGTCGCTTCGGTATCAAAGGGAAGCTTGCCCCTAGATACGTGGGACCTTTCAAGATTGTCAGCAAGAGAGGCGACCTCGCCTATCAACTCGAGCTTCCTTCAAACTTTGCAAATGTTCATGATGTGTTCCATGTCTCTCAGCTTCGAAAGTGCTTCAAGACTCCTGACCGCACCGTCAACTTCGAGGACATTGAGCTCCAAGAAGATCTCTCTTATCGTGAGCACCTAGTTGCTATTCTTGAAGAGACTGAACGCAAGACTCGCAACAAGTCAATCAAATTTCTCAAAGTTAAGTGGTCTCACCATTCCGACCGTGAAGCCACCTGGGAACGCGAGGATCACCTCCGTTCTGAGTACCCGGAGTTCTTTCAGTCCTAGATCTCGGGTCGAGATCTTTTCGTAGTGGTGGAGTGTTGTAACGCCCCAGATATAATTTCCCTATTTGTACTCCAACTCTTGTCGTTTCTGGTGTCAAGTTATATTTATTTCTCGGGTTCGGGTCTTTGTCTCCGTGTGTTGTTTTCGTTTTCATGCATCTCTTACCATGTCTTCTCGTGCATTGCATTTGCATACATGTTCATCTCATGCATTCGAGCTTTTTCCCCGTTGTCCGTTTTGCATTCCGGCGCTTCGTTCTCCTCCGGTGGTCATTTCTAGTCTTCTTTCGTGTGTGGGGTTTAAACATTTCCGGATTGGACCAAGACTTGCCAAGCGGCCTTGGTTTACTACCGGTAGACCGCATGTCAAGTTTCGGGTCATCTGGACTTCGTTTGATACTCCAACGGTTAACCGAGGGACCGGAAAGGCCTCGTGTGTGTTGCAGCCCAACACCCCCCAAATTTGGCCCAAAACCCACCAAACTCTGCTCCATGTCCAAGAGCGTTCGATCACGATCGTGTGGGCGAAAACCGCACCTCATTTAGACTCTCCTAGCTCCACTTATGCCTATTAATACCCCCTCCATTCGGATCTCTTCTTCCCCCGTCCGAAACCCTAGTTTTAAAAAAAAACAGATCCTCGTCCTCCACCGTGCCGACGGACGTGTCCGCCCCGGCCGGACAACGTCCGCCGCCGCCCGCCTCAGCCAGCCGGGTCGCGCCACGTGGCACGGACCACTTCGCCGCGCCGCCGAAGCCCGCCGGCCCGCGGGAGGCCCGCCCCTCGCCCCCACGGGCCAGAACCGGCGCCGCCCGACTCCCTCGTTCGGCCGCCCGCGCCCGACCTCCTCTTCCCCGACGCCGGCGCCGGAGCTCGCCGCGCCGCCGCCACCTCGACGCGGTCCGGCCGCCCTGCCGCGCCGCTCCACGCCGCCGCTCGTCGCCCGTCGCCGGCCCGGCGACCGCTCCTCCCCGCCAGCCTCGTTGCTCTTCTCCGGTGAAGGTTCCCGACGAACCTCGATCCACGTGCAGATCCGATCAGGATCGGGATCAGATCCACCCGCGCGTCCAACCAAACGCCACCCCCAGATCTGCACCGCTCTGTCCCGGATCCCTCCGTCCCGCGTTGACTTTCGCGGAGGTATATTTTCACTAAGTCCCGGAAATTTTGATCCAAGTTGCTCTGTTCGAGGTCTCGTAACTTTGCAACTGTAGCTCCGTTTTGGCCATATGATATATCAAAATCTTCGCCTCGACATGTACATCATTTCATTCCATTGCGTCATTTGCATTTGAGGTCATCTTGATGCCCAAAATGCTGTTAGAAGTAGGCTCCGTGAGTTAAATTGCAGATCCGTTAGTTCATCATGCACTTTTGTCATTTTTGCCATGTTTAATTCGTGCATGATATGCCTGTGCCCCTTTGGGATGAATTGTTAAGCATTTTGTCTTCTTTCCAGAGGTGCCACCCATGCATTTTTAGGATGTGTGTGTTGTCTTGTGCAAGCTTGCGAAGAGAGGTACCTGAGATTGCTGATTTCAGAGACTTAGTGATTTCACTAGTCTGGGATTTTAGTTCGTGATGCTATATGTCCAGCTTGTTTCCTAGTGATCCGTGCCTCTTTTGAGGATGATCAGTAAGGGAGTTTTGATAATTATGTTATTCTCTATCCATCCATGTCTTTGTTTGCATATGTGGAGTGCTCTAGGTTGACTCAATCGAGCTCAACTTTTGCTTCGTTGTTAATCTGGGCAGATCGTCAACTTGTTTGCGATTTTGCCGATGCTACCGTTAGTGTTCCATGCATGCTATGCCTTCGTTCTTGCCATGTGTAGCTAGCACTTTGTGCCTTCTTGCAGGTTATATGCTTTCCTTGCCATGACTTGCACCGTAGTGAGTGCATCGAGCTCGTTGACATGCCTTCGTGAGTTATATTTCAGCGTGTCTCAGTTTTCACTAAGTCTGAAAACTGATTGTGTTCGAGCTATGTTCGTGAGCTCGGTAGAGTATTTTGTGAACCCTTTTGGCCCCAGGTCACTTTGGGTGTTTTATTAAGCTTGTTGAGTAGCTCCATGCCATGTTCTTACTTGTCATGTTCAGGTTTTCTATCATGTTGTTTTGCTGCTCCGAAGAGAGCATCGTGATCTGAAATTTCAGACTAGTGTTAATTTCACTAAGTCTGAAATCTGTTTTGCATTTGCGTTTTAGCCATGCTTGTTTGAACCTCTTAATGGATGAATTTGCCTATGGCTCAGTGCTAGTGTTTTGTCAACCATCTTGTGTACATCACTGCCATGTATTTTGTTTTCATGTTTGGTGGCTGTAGCATGTTCATTTCGTTGCATTTAGATGCCTACTTGCTGCAAATCGCAGACCGGTGTCATATCTTAAAACGCTCGCCATTTCCAAACCGTAGCTCCGATTCCAATGATCTTTATATCGTTTTCAAGCGATTTCATCCCCTCTATCCAGTGGCACACTTGGTTTTCCAAGTTGATGCCAGGTTCATGCATTTCCTGTCATATCTTGCATTTTGCATCCCGCATCGCATCCCGCATAGTATATCGTCGTTTCATCATATCGCTTGGTCTTGCCCGTGGTTGATTGTACCCTTGTTGCTTGTTTTTCTTGTTGGGTAGAGCCGGGAGACGAGTTCGCTACCGAGGAGCCCGTTGAGTTTGCTTGCGAGGATCCAGTCAACTCTGACAACTGTGCAGGCAAGATGATCATACCCTCGAAATCACTACTATCTTTGCTATGCTAGTTTGCTCGCTCTTTTGCTTTGCCACTGCTACGATGCCTACCTTTTGCTTGTCAGCCTCCCAATTGCCATGTTGATCCCCTAACCCACCATTGTCCTAGCAAACCGTTGATTGGCTATGTTACCGCTTTGCTCAGCCCTTCTTATAGCGTTGTTAGTTGCAGGTGGAAGATTGGAGCCGTTCCTTGTTGGAACTTTTATTTACTTGTTGGGATATCACAATATATCTTACTTAATTAATGCATCTATATACTTGGTAAAGGGTGGAAGGCTCGGCCTTATGCCTGGTGTTTTGTTCCACTCTTGCCGCCCTAGTTTCCGTCATATCGGTGTTATGTTCCCGGATTTTGCGTTCCTTACACGGTTGGGCTATTATGGGAACCCCTTGACAGTTCGTCTTAAGTAAAGCTCTTCCAGCAATGCCCAACATTGGTTTTACCATTTGCCACCTAGCCTTTTCTTTCCCTTGGGTTCTGCAGACTCAAGGGTCATCATTATTTTACCCCCCGGGCCAGTGCTCCTCTGAGTGTTGGTCCACCTGTCAGCTACCGGTGGCTACCAGGGGCAACTCTGGGCTGGCCTACCCGTACCTAGGACAATCTGAGTGTGCCCTGAGAAAGAGATATGTGCAGCTCCTATCGGGATTTGTCGGCACATTCGGGCGGTGTTGCTGGTTTAGTTTTACCCTGTCGAAATGTCTTGTTGTACCGGGATACCGAGTCTGATCGGAATGTCTCGGGTGGAGGTCTATTCCTTCGTTGACCGTGAGAGCTTGTCATGGGCTAAGTTGGGACTCCCCTGCAGGGATTGAACTTTCGAAAGCCGTGCCCGCGGTTATGGGCAGATGGGAATTTGTTAACGTCCGGTTGTAGAAAACCCGAAGTTGACCTTATTTAAAATACATCAACCGCGTGTGTAACCGTGATGGTCTCTTCTCGGCGGAGTCCGGGAAGTGAACACGGTGTTGGAGTTATGCTTGACGTAGGTTGCTATAGGATCACTTCTTGATCATATTTGTATCGACCGTGCTTTGCCCTCTCTTCTCGCTCTCTTTTGCGATTGTAGCCATCACATATG
This sequence comes from Triticum aestivum, assembly GCF_018294505.1. Classification (NCBI taxonomy): domain Eukaryota; kingdom Viridiplantae; phylum Streptophyta; class Magnoliopsida; order Poales; family Poaceae; genus Triticum; species Triticum aestivum. The sequence goes on from NC_057803.1 coordinate 405,310,082, forward strand.
CTAGTCGCTTGCTACAGCTCCACATATATTTGCCTTATCCATTCCTATGAGCTTAAATAGTTTTGATCGCGAGGGTGCGAGATTGCTGAGTCCCTGTGGCTCACAGATACTATAACTCCAGATGCAGGTCCAGGTGATTTCGCTCCAGGTGACGAGTACGAGCTAAAGTGGGAGTTCGACGAGGACTCTCAGCGTTATTATGTTTCCTTTCCCGATGATCAGTAGTGGTGCCTGGTTGGGGTTATCGATTCAGGACCTTGTCGCATGTTGGGTTCTTTTCTAATTTTGGCGCCGTAGTCGGGCCATGAGTGTTTGTTTGATGGATGTTATTTATGCACTCTGATGTGACGTGGCGAGTGTAAGCCAACTATGTTATCTCCCCCTTTTTATTATATATTACATGGGATGTTGTAATGATTGCCTGACTTGCGACATTGCTTTCAATGCGGTTATGCCTCTAAGTCGTGCCTCGACACGTGGGAGCTATAGCCGCATCGAGGGCGTTACAATTAAGTTCATAAGAACAGAGTAATGCATTACGCAAGATGACATGATGTAGAGGGATAAACTCAAGAAATATCATATAAACCCCATCTTTTTATCCTCTATGGCAACAATACAATACGTGCCTTGCTGCCCCTGTTGTCATTGGGAAAGGACACCGCAAGATTGAACCCAAAGCTAAGCACTTGTCCCATTGCAAGAAATATCAATCTAGTAGGCCAAACCAAACTGATAATTCGAAGAGACTTGCAAAGATAACAAATCATACATAAAAGATTTCAGAGAAAAATCAAATATTGTTCATAGATAATCTTGATCATAAACCCATGATTCATTAGATCTTGACAAACACACCGCAAAAAGAATTACATCGAATAGATCTCCAAGAAGATCAAGGAGAACTTTGTATTGATATCCAAAGAGAGAGAGAAGAAGCCATCTAGCTAATAATTATGGACCTATAGGTTTGTGGTAAACTACTCACACATCATCGGAGAGGCTATGGTGTTGATGTAGAAGCCCTCCGTGATCGATTCCCCCTCCGGTCAGCTCCGGAAAAGGCCCCAAGATGTGATCTCCTGGGTTCAGAAGGTTGCGGCGGTGGAGATAGGGTTTCGTGGTGCTCCTGGATGTTTCAGGGTATATGTATATACATAGGAGGAAGAAGTAGGTCGGTGGAGTTGCGAGGGGCCCACGAGGGTGGGGGCGCGCCCAAGGGGGGCAGGCGCGCCTCCCTGCCTCGTGGTCTCCTCGCTCCTTTCATGACGTCTACTCCAAGTCCCTAGGATCATGTTTGTTCCAAAAATAACTCTCCCAAAGATTTCATGACGTTTGGATTCTGTTTGATATTCCTTTTCCGTGAAACACTGAAATAGCCAAAAAAATAGCAATTTGCACTGGGCCTTGGGTGAGTAGGTTAGTCCCAAAAATAATATAAAAGTGTATAACAAAGCCCTTTAAACATCCAAAACAGATAATATAATAGCATGGAACAATCGAAAATTATAGATATGTTGGAGACATATCAGGTGTCTGTTTCTCCAACTTTAGTTGAATCGAGTTTGACTACGGCATGTCCTTGTTCAAGATTAAAATAGCAAACTTGACGAAATATCATTGTGGTTTTGATGCGTAGGTAAGAACGGTTCTTATTAGAAGCCCGTAGCAGCCACGTAAAACTTGCAACAACAAAGTAGAGGACATCTAACTTGTTTTTGCAGGGCATGTTGTGATGTTATATGGTCAAGATGTGACGAGATATAAATTGTTGTATGAGATGATCATGTTTTGTAACAGTTATCGACAACTGGCAGGAGCCATATGGTTGTTGCTTTATTGTATGAAATGCAATCGCCATGTAATTGCATTACTTTATCACTAAGAGGTACACATAGTTGTAGAAGCAATAGTTGGCAAGACGACAACGATGCTACAATGGAAATCAAGGTGTCAAACCGGCGACGATGGAGATCATGACGGTGCTTTGGAGATGGAGATCAAAGGCACAAGATGATAGTGGCCATATCATGTCACATATTTTGATTGCATGTGATGTTTATCCTTTACGCATCTTATTTTTCTAAGTACGGCGGTAGCATTATAAGATGACCCCTCACTAAATTTCAAGGTACAAGTGTTCTCCCTGAGTATGCACCGTTGCTACAGTTCATCGTGCCGAGACACCATGTGATGATCGGATGTGATAAGCTCTACGTTCACATACAACGGGTGCAAGCCAGTTTTGCATGTGCAGAATACTTGGGGTTAAACTTGACGAGCCTTGCATATGCACATATGGCCTCAAAACACTAAGACCGAAAGGACGAACGTGAATCATATAGTAGATATGATCAACATAGATATGTTCACCATTGAAAACTACTCCATCTCACGTGATGATCGGACATGGTTTAGTTGATATGGATCACGTGATCAATTGGATGACTAGCGGGATGTCTATCTAAGTGGGAGATCTTAAGTAATATGATTAACTGAACTTTAATTTATCATGAACTTAGTCTTGATAGTCTTTGCAAATTATGTTGTAGATCAATAGCTCGCATTATAGCTCCCCATTTATTTTTTGATATGTTACTAGAGAAAACTAAGTTGAAAGATGATAGTAGCAATGACGCGGACCGGATCTGTGATCTGATTTTTATCCTCATTGCTGCGTAGAAGAATTATGTCTTGGATGCACCGCTAGCTGACGGGCCGAGATGCAGACATTATGAACGTTTGGCAAGCTTGGTATGATGACTACGGCTTAGAAGCGAGACTCAAAAATGTTTTGAACACCACGAAGCATATAAGCTGTTCCAAGAGCTGAAATTGGTATTTCAGACTCATGCCCAAGTCGAGAGGTATGAGACCTCTAACAAGTACTTTGCCTAGAAGATGGAGGAGAATAGCTCAACCAGTGACCATGTGCTCAGAATGTCTGAGTACTACATTTGGTTGAAACAAGTCAGAGTTAATCTTGTAGATAAGATAGAGATTGACATAGTTCTCTAGTCACTATCACCAAGTTACTGGAACTTTGTGATGAACTATAATATGCAAGGGATGGAAAAGACAATTCCCGAGCTCTTCACAATGCTAAAGGCTACGGAGGTAGAAATCAAAAAGGAGCATCAAGTGTTGATGGTTAACAAGACCACTAGTTTCAAGAAAAAGGGCAAAGGGAAAAAGGGGAACTTCAAGAAGAATAGCAAGCAAGTTGCTACTCCCAGGAAGAAGCCCAAGTCTGGACCTAAGCCTGAAACTGAGTGCTTCTACTATAAACGGACTGGTCACTGGAAGCGGAACTGCCCCAAGTATTTGGTGGATAAGAAAGATGGCAAAGTGAAAGGTATATTTGATATACATGTTATTGATGTGGACTTTACTAGTGTTCATAGTAACCCCAGGGTATTTGATACATCTACAACATATCTACTTTTCTCACGCTTTTCCTCTTGTTTTGGACTCTAATTTGCATGATTTGAATGACACTAACGCCGGACTAACGCTGTTTTCAGCGGAACTACCATGGAGTTGTTTTTGTGCAGAAATAAAAGTTCTCGGAATGGAATGAAACTTCACGAGGATTTTTTATATAATAAATGAGAATTTCTGGAGCCAAGACCTATCGAAGAGGGGGCCCTGGGTGGGCACAACCCACCAGGGTGTGCCCCCCTCTCCTGGCGCGCCAAGGTGGGTTGTACCCACCTAGTGGCCCCGCAGATCTCAACCCTGACACTATAAATTCCTATTTTCAGAGAAAAAATCAGGGAGAAAGAATTATCGCGATCCACGAGACAGAGCCGCCGCCAACCCTGTTCTTCCTCGGGAGGGCAGATCTGGAGTCTGTTTGGGGCTCTGGAGAGGGGGATCTTCGTTCTTCGTCATCACCAACCCATCTCCACCGCCAATTCCATGATGCTCCCCACCGGTAGTGAGTAATTCCTTCATAGGCTCGCTGGTCGTTGAGGAGTTGGACAATATTCATCATGTAATCAAGTTAGTTTTGTTAGGGCTTGATCCCTAGTATCCACTATGTTCTTAGATTGATGTTGCTATTACTTTGCCATGCTTAATGCTTGAAACTTTGGGCCCGGGTGCCATGATTTCAGATCTGAACCGTTTATGTTATCATCATTATATCCACGTTCTAGATCCGATCTTGCAAGTTATAGTCACCTACTACGTGTTATGATCTGGCAACCCCGGAGTGACAACAACCGGGCCCACTCCCGGTGATGACCATAGTTTGAGGAGTTCATGTATTCACTATGTATTAATGCTTTGTTCCGGTTCTCTATTAAAAGGATGCCTTAATATCCCTTAGTTTCCAATATGGACCCCGCTGCCACGGGAGAGTAGGACAAAAGATGTCATGCAAGTTCTTTTAATAAAGCACGTATGACTATTTACAGAATACATGCCTACATTATATCGATGAACTGGAGCTAGTGTCGTATCGCCCTAGGTTATAACTGTCACATGATGAATATCATCCAACAAGTCACCGATCCAATGCCTACGAACTTTTCCATATTGTTTCTGCTAAGTTACTACAGCTATCATCATTGTTATACTTGCTACAAAATTACTTCTATCACTGTTATTGTTACTGTTACTGTTGTCAATATTATCAAAACTATAAAACTACTTTGCCACTGATTACTTGCTACATATAATTAATCTCCAGGTGTGGTTGAATTGACAACTCAGCTACTAATACCTTCAAATATTCTTTGTCTCCCCTTGTGTTGAATCTATAAATTTGGGTTGAATACTCTACCCTCGAAAACTGTTGCGATCCCCTATACTTGTGGGTTATCAAGACCTTTTTCTGGCGCCATTGCCCGAGATCATAGCTATATTTGTTGAGTCACTTGGGATTATTATCGTATTATCACTATGAAGTATCTGAAGGATCCTAAGACTAAGATATTTCCCTCAAGGACAAGTGGAGGTAAGGAACTGCCATCCAGTTCTGCTTTAGATTCACTTTTTGTTATGAATAAACTTGCAACACCATCACATGCTATTAATTCTAATATGTCGCAAGTTATTGATGATGCTACTTCTACTAAGAATGATGCTTATGATGATGCCAGTACCTTGATTGATAATGATGATGTGCCACTTGGTGAATTTCTTGATGAACAAATTGCTAGAGTAATACAACATGATGTTTTTGAATTTGATGATGAGCTTGAAACTGAAACTCCTGAAACACCTGCTAGAACTAGCCTTCCTAGATATGAACTTCCGAAGGTACTGGAAGGTTATGTTATGAGTCAAGAAACAACTTGAGATATTCTTGATTGCAATGATAGAGATGATCTAGAGAAATTATTACACAAGTATAAGGAAAAATCTGTGAATGCTAGAATGAAGTGTGATCCTAAGTTTGCTACTTCACCTACCTTTATTGATGATAAAGATTATGAATGCTCTGTCGACCCGGAGTTAATTACTTTGGTTGAATCTGATCCTTTCCATGGTTATGAAACTGAAACTATTGTGGCACATCTTACTAAGTTGAATGATATAGCCACCCTTTTTACCAATGATGAGAAAACCCACCACTACTTTATTCTCAAATTATTTCCTTTCTCATTAAAGGGTGATGCTAAAGCTTTGTACAATACTCTTGCTCCAGGTTGTGTGCGTAGTCCCCATGATATGATTTACTACTTCGTTGAAAAATATTTTCCTGCTCATAAGAAACAAGCTGCCTTACAGCAAATATTTAACTTTGTGCAAATTAAAGAAGAGAGTCGCCCACAAGCTTGGGGAGGCTTTGCCAGTTACTTAATGCTTTGCCTGATCATCCTCTTAAGAAAAATGAAATACTTGATATCTTCTATAATGGACTAACCGATGCTTCTAGGGACTTCCTAGATAGTTGTGCCGGTTGTTGAAAGTGCGTTATATCGACTAGAGGGGGGGTGAATAGGCAATTTTTATGAAAGTCTTCAAAACGTGGAAGTTACGAAGACAAACGGCAGAGATATGCCTATTACTATGCAGCGGAAGTTAGATTACACTAGACAAGCCATGGTCCAGTATTCAATAGAGTGAAAGCACAATGACAAGTAGTTGCAGTGTAATAAGGATTAGGTAGGAAGAAGTTATGAAGCCAAACAAATCATACAGTTACGTTGTGAAGACAAAGGATATAGCAGGCATGTAATGGCTTCACAATGAGTAACAGTAAGTAAAAGGAAGTGAAGATGAAACCAGTGACTCATTGAAGACAATGATGTGTTGGACCAGTTCGAGTTGCTGTGACAACTGTACATCTGGTTGGAGCGGCTAGGTATGTAAACCTTAGGACACACAGTCCCGGACACCCAGTCCTGAACACACAGCTCAGGACACCAAGTCCTCACCGTATTCTCCTTGAGCTAAGGTCACATAGTCCTCGCCCAATCACTCAGGTAAGTCTTCAAGGTAGACTCCCAAACCTTCACAGACTTCATTCACTGGCAATCCACAATGTCTCTTGGATGCTTAGAACGCGATGCCTAACCGTCTGGAGGATGCACAGTCCTCAAGTGTAATAAGTCTTCAGATCACTCAGACAAGAAGACTTAAGTGATGCCCAATTTACTCTGGCTCTGGGTGGTTAGGGCTTTCTCCTCGCTAGGAATTTTCTCTCAAAGGCTTCGAGGTGGGTTGCTCTCAAACGACAAAAGCCGTGCACTGAAATCTGAGCAGCCAACCACTTATGGTTGTAGGGGGTGGGCTATTTATAGCCACTTGGCAACCCGACCTGATTTGTCCGAAATGACCCTGGGTCACTAAGGAACTGACACATGTTCCAACAGTCAGATTTCAAACTCACGCGACAGCTTTACTTGGGCTACAAGTAAAGCTGACTTGTCCGGCTCTGGACAAGATTCGCTCTCATTGTCTTCACTCGAAGACATAGGTTTTTGGTTTAGGCATCACTTCAGTCATTCTGACTGGTTCTCCTGGACTCCACTTAACAGTACGGTGGTTCCTATGACTCAACACAAAAGAAAAAGAACTACGAAAAATCTAAGTCTTCGAGCTCCATAGGCTTCATATCGTGTCTTCTTTTGGCATAGTCTTCAATGTGAATATCTTCATATACCACCTTTGACTTCAATGTCTTCATACATTTTTAGGGGTCATCTTTGGTAGTAAAACCGAATCAATGAGGGACTTCTACCTGTGTTATCCTGCAATTCTCACAAACACATTAGTCCCTCAACTAGGTTTGTCGTCAATACTCCAAAACCAACTAGGGGTGGCACTAGATGCACTTACAATCTCCCCCTTTTTGATGATTGATGACAAACTAGTTGAAGTTTTCAACGGGGAATATAGTCTGTGAAATTGTAAAGGATAAGGAATTGTCTTCATAAGTTGCAAGGGCTCCCCCTGAAGATGTGCATATAAGTTAATTTTGCTTTTGGAATGCAAATGCACATGGCAGGTTGTACTTGTGGAGATCCACTTCAGCTTATGATGACAATCCACTATGCATGTCAAAGTATATGAAGATAATGACATGCATAATGGAAAATGGACGTCTGCAGAATGAGATAAGTGCGGAATTTATCTTCGCAAAACAGGGTGGCAAACAAGTAGCAGACGACCATCTGGTTTAAGTGTTACAACTCATAAGAACCAAATGTAGCAAAAACGAGAGTTGTAAGCACGAAGCAAAATATAAGGCACCCGCCCATATGAACCCGCTTGAAGACTATCAATCTCATATGCTTCTCCCCCTTTTGTCAGTAATGACCAAAAAGGTTTGAAGACATAGAGTCTCTACTCGTTCCTATGAGGAGTAGGTGAAGCAGCAGGGTTGTTGATGTTGTTTGGCGGTGCAGAAGAGCTTGGAGGTGCTGAAGAAGATGGTGGTGAAGTAGCATCGTCTTCTTCCTCAATGATTCTGGCAGTGACTGTGGCAGCAGATGAAGAAAACTCAGAGTCTTCAAGAGATGGAGTCCCCAGTAGCACAGCTCTTTGAGGAGGTGTGGAGTCAAACTTGAATCTCTCAGTGAAGCCATCCTCTTGAAGATCAGCTTCAGAAAGCATCATCGTTAGCCCTTTCCATGTGCGGCGACAGGTTTCATGGGCAATGAAAGCGTTCTTGGTGGCAAGATTTCGGATGTGATTTACATCCACCAAGAGGCTTTTCATCTGTCTCTTCAACCATTCATGATGCCTATCCTGCTTCTGATGAAGGGCCACAAGAAGCTCTCGGTCGTTGAGAACATGAGTGCGCTTCTTGGGTCTTGAAGCAGTTGCACTGTCAGTGGCTTCAGTTGAAGCAGGGTGTGGTGCATGTGTAGTGCCAGCCAAAGGATACACCCTGGAGATGGCTTCAACACCTTCAATGTTTTGAGTGAAGCTCTGGTGTTCTGCATTCTGAAGACTCAGAGGTTGCTTGGCAGGTTCAGGATAGATGGCTTCAGCAGAGGTATCCACATCAGGCAAGAAGATCTGATGGTTGCGGGCTGAGGGCTGATACGAGATGGCAGAGTGAAGTTTGATCAGCCTCATGACTCAAGGAGCATAGAACTTTAAACCAAACAGATCTGAGCCTGATGCAGCTAGTTGGCGTATGAAGAAATCCTGTGCGTTGAAGCATTTGCCATGAAGGATACAGAATATCAGAGTCTTCATTGCACCCTCGATCTTGGCATTTGGAGAGTGTCCTTTAATGGGCCAGAGAGTCCGCCGGATGATGTGATAGATGGTCCTGGGCAGGTACTCAAGGTCTTCAACGAAGAACTCTGTGGGATAAGGAGCATCGTGGGGCAATGGCTTCATCATGGAGAGCATCTGACTCATATTCGGTTCAGGCCTCTGAAATATGCTCTCAATAGCTTCAGTGTGTAGCCGACAGCCTTGCTCGAAGAATTCGCCTAGAGTGGGCAGGCCAGTGAGCTCAATGATATCAAATGCATTGGCTTCGTGATGAATGTTGCCGGTCATCCACTCCAGGACCCAAGTCTTCGGATCTCTGTTGTATCCTTTGATGTGCAGTGTGGCATAGAATTGTAGCAGGAGCTCTTCGTTCCAATGCTCTTCATCAGTGACAAACTGCAGCAGACCCACTTGTTTGAAGCAATCCAACGCTTCCTCTAGACAGGGCAGACCAGCAATAGCTTCAACATCAAGGCGCTTGTGCGGGAAAATGCGACCTTGGTTGTACAGTATGCAAGAGTAGTAGCTGCGCTGAGGATAGCTCCAGAACCTATCTGATGAAATCCTTTCCCTTGAATAGGGGTTCTTGGAGCTATTGAAGAAAGTATTATCTGCCCTGAAGCCATTGATGTTGAAGGAGCCAGGTGCTGATGCAGGACCTGGAAACCTTGGCAGTCTTGGGATTGGCTTCTGGACCTGAGGCCTGTGCTCAACATGATAGTTGAATTGGGGACCGGCAGCAGACTCGGGAACAGAAGCAGTGGGTTCAGTGGCTTCGCTATCTTCAGAAGCTTTTTCTGGGGAGGGCTCCACATTAGCTTCGTTGTTGGTTGTGGCAGCCTCAAGATTTTCATCCTCCGCTTGACTAGCAGGAGGGTCTGTCACAAGCACGTTCTCCTGGAGAACTGCTTCTTGGTGGAGCAGAGGAGTGGGCTCGTGTGGTACTTCTTCTGCGGCTGATGCAGCCGGAATGTCTTCAGCATAGACTTGAGGCCTTGGATCTTTGCGAAGCCTACGGAACGCAGACGACGCCTGTGGGGTTGGAGTGGGCTAGGCCTCATAGTCTTCTTCCTCTTGAGGGCGATCCGCCCATGAAGCATCCTGTGCAATTGGCGTCAGTGGACGACCAATGCTGAAGAGTTCGCTGTGTTCTAACTGAGTAAGGGCTGCATCATCTTCTACATTGTCATGATGACCAATGTCTTCAGCGGCGATGGGATCAGCTGCTGGAATATCTTCAGCTTCAGGAGCCTCTGTGGAAGCAGGCTCATGAACCGTCAGTTGACGTTCTATGTCAGGGTGAACCATAGAGATGGGTTCAACTATCAAGGGCTCTGTGGGAGCAGCCCGAGCTTTCTTGATCTTTCTCTTTTTCTTGCTGGGGGCAGTAGGACAGGCTTCAGAGCTTTTCCTCTTCCTGGCTTCAGCCTCAGCAGTTCTTGTCTTCTTGAGCTCTGAAGCTGTTGACCGGCTCTTTGGCTTCGAGCCAGTCGTTGCAGTTGGGAAGACAAGCGGAACTACTTCCTGCCTTGGTGCCTCTGGTTCAGCTGGAACAGTCTTCTTCTTTTTCTTTGCGGCCATCTTGGGGTCGATGCCAGGACGCCCAAGTGCCTTGCACTTCTCAGCCTCATTGTAGGCTTCCACACATTTGTCAGCCAGAGTCTTCATCCGCTCACGTGAACCCTGAGCTTCTGCACGCTTCTTCAGAAAGTTTTCTTTTAGCTCATGCAACATGATCTTGAAGCTCTTCACTTCTTGCACGCTGAGCTTGGCCATGTGCTTCTTGAACTGAGCCTTTTCATGATCAATTTTCTGCTTCAGTTCAACAATGCGCTGGGCAATAGCAAGTTCTGAAGCAATAGCGCCTTGGAAGGCGATGCTGAGGCCAACGGGCAGCTGTAGATCTTCAAAGCTGATGTTTGGTGTGGCAAACCACTCGTCAATGAAGTTGTGGATGATGGCGACATCAAAGAGAGGCAGATTGTTGAAGATTTCTGCTTCTTCTTTGCTCTTGATGAGTTGCTCAAGAGCATCATCTCCAAGATCTTCATCACTTGACAGATCAATGGCTTCACTGCGCAGGATGGTAGCAGCTTTGAGTTCTTTGCCAGTGTGAGACAGAGGCATCTTGGCCTTCTGGTGCCTTGAGACGCGTGATAAGTCTTCAGACTGCACACTGTCTTCAGGAGGTGCAGTCGCCAATGGCTTCGCCTTTGAGATTTTTGGTGAAGGGGCTGGCTTTGAAGCTTTTGGCTTCTTCAACTGCTTCGGCTTCGACACTGCAGGCACTGCAGGCGCTTCATCAGACTCAGTGTCAGCTGCAGGCTCATTCACTGCAGTCCCTTGAACCAAGATGTAGGTGATGAGGCCTTCAAGGTTGGCATATGGACCGATGACATTGGGCTCTGCTTCTCATGTGCCATCTGCCCTTGGTGCTAAAGGACCAGGGTTGAAGTCTAACCCAAATTTCTTCTTGTTCTGCTTCGCTGATGTCGGGGAAACTGATCCTCGAACACCTATGATGCCGGCGGACCGGGCCCCTTTCGGTTCGGCGGGGGGCGGAGATCGCACGAAGAGCAGATCGAGGCGAGGCACACGAGCAGTTTACCCAGCTTCGGAGCTCTCCGGAGAGATAACACTCCTACTGCTGCTTGTCTGGTTGTATTATATGGTGTTCTTGCTCTCCAAAGCGAGAGTGTGGTGTTCTCTGGGCTACGGATGGATCGAAGCAAACTGTCTGAGGCTTCGAACCTATGAGCCGAACCCCCTCTACGTTGCGCATGGGCCTCCTTTTATACGCTAAAGGGGTCACTGACAGGTGGCAACGCAGAGGAGGGTAAAAACATAAAAAGCGAGGTAGTTGATACAGTTGCTTGTACAGTGCACCCTACCTAACCCTGACGGCAGGGGACAAGGGCATTAAATGCCCGTCTGAGTTGCCCGAACAGTGCAGAAAAGGACCGTTAGGGGCGCCACCGTTCGCCACGATGGCGATCTTGTCAGCTTCGCATGCCACTGCGCACCGCTGGCTGCACAGCCTCCCGCCACGCACGCCCGGAGAGGCCCCCAGAGCAACACGTTGGTGGATGCACTGGAGCGTGGATGCAGAGTGGCCGCTTGCCGCAGCAAGCGCCTTGCCGCTGTTGTTATCTTGTCGGGTCCGGAAGCTTGTCGCTCACCGGGCTTCGAGGTACCTTTGTTTGTCTTCCCGGCAAGCTCCTCTTGCCGGGGCCTTGTCGCCTTGCCGGAGCGCGTGGCGCGTCGCGGCAAGTTCATTGGAGCGTCTTGGTTGGCCTTCCCGGCAAGCTCCTCTTGCCGGGGTCTTGTCTCCTTAGCTTAAATACTTTGTTCTTGGATGGCTCCAAGGGAACCTTGGGGGATCTTGGCGATCACCCGGCAAGCCTTTGCCGCGGGGTGCTGCAACTGCCCGTGCACAAGTTCAGGGTACTAGGGTACCCCTAATCTAGTACACCAACAGGAGCCCCCGGGCCTGGGCCAGACACGTTGCCGAGTGCTGTTGGGCCACGCCAAATCTTGTTCCATATCCACAGCACTCTCCCATAACGGCACGCGTTGATTGCAGCATCGTGGGAGAGATCGTGGGTGGTTGTTTAAGCGGAAGGCCGAAACGTCCGCCCCGTCCCTCTTTATAAGCAGAGGAAACAGGGGCAGTTCGTTCCCCCTCGCTGCTTGCTGCTACTCCTTCTTCACAAACTCCGCCGCTCCCCTCTTCTTCTCGAAGCCGAGAGAGCAGCGCTCCGCCCCCCCCCCATTGCCACCAGCATCACCACGCCGTCGACCTTCTCCACCACCTCCGCCATGGCCCCGAAAGCCGACAAGGGAAAGGGCGTGAAGTCGGCCGAGGCGCAGCGGCTCGTGGCGCTGCGGAAGGAGAGGGCGATCTTCACCCCCCCAGCTCGGTGTGCAGGAGCTGAGGGAGTACTTCTACCTCTTTTGGGCGACGGAGACGCGTGCGCATCCGCGCACGAGGGTACTCCCGGCCGCTGCCTCGGAGTCGGCTCCAAATGGGTACCCGTTCTTCCCACTATTCTTCTACTGCGGGCTCTGCCCGCCCTTCTCGGAGTTCTTTTGTGACATTATGAACACGTATGGCTTCCGCCTCCTTGACTTCACCCCCAATGCTGTCTTGACCATGGCAGTTTTCGCACACTTGTGCGATAACTTTGTCGGAGTCCACCCTAGTGTAGCCCTTTTCCGCCACTTCTTCATACCTCGGGTAGAGAGAGGAGAGCCACTTGCCGGAGGGATTGCCTGGGTCTCGAGAGTCGGCAAGAAAGATGCGTACTTGGAGGGTGAGCTCCGCAGCAAGTGGGAGGAGTGGAGAGCGGAGTGGTGTTGGATCGTCGAGGAGGATCCGCAGCCCTTCACCGCCGTGCGCCAAACTCCAATAGTGCGCGGCAATGACTGGAGCAACGTGGCCCCGGAAGATGAGAGGCTGAAGATTGCCATCACTAGGATTCTTCGCCTCAGGCTTGCCGAGCTCACCGTAGGTGCTGTCGAGGCAGATTTCCTCCGGCGCCTCATTGCCCCCCTGCAGGAGAGGAGGAGGCCCGCCTGGGAATTTAAGAATTCGGCGGACATCATGAGGCTGCGGCCGGGCCTCAACTACAACTTCACTGTCTTGGAGTTGGATGCAATGCTCTTGGAGTTATTCAAACGCGACCCCCAGCACCCATTCACACTGCCGAGGGGCGTAGTTCCTTTGTGCAATAACACTTCGCTTGACCGCATCCGCGCCATGATGCCGTTGTGCGATTCACACGGCATCGTCCCGACTTGGCAAGAGCCTGCGGACGATGTTGTGCGAGCGTTCTTCGACACCTTGGAGGAATTGCCGGTCCGCGCCGACGAGCAGAAGAGCCTCACCTGTGACACCACCGACGAGGAGCTGCAGCTCATCGCTACTAGGGCGGAAGAGGCTACGGCCGCAGCTGCTGCGGGTGTGTTTGGGTTCACTGTGGAGGAGGCGGAGGCTGCAGAGGCGACAAACCTTGCCGAACGCGCGGAGTTCATGGGCGAGGAGGAGCCTGCCGGTTCTGAAGCCGAGTCGAGCGAGGCCGGCGAGGAGGAGGCTGAACCTTCAGAGAGCTTGCCGCAGGCGGAGCCCCCGGCCCCGCCAAGGAGGCGCCTTCGCAGGGCCGGGGACGCAGCAGGGCGGCAGCCGGCTCCACAGCCACCGAGCCACGCGACACGCTCTACCGCGGCAACAGCGGCAACTGGAGCGGGATCTTCCGGGCCGCCGCCGCCGCCCCCGCCAAGCGGGCAAGGGATCCTACTCCTCCACCTCGCCGCACCGGAGGAGGGTCAGACTTCGATCTTTCCGTGCTCAGCTCTGATGAGGAGGAAGATGAGTGAGTTTCTTTGGTGCCCTTATAATCCTTCAATCTTGCTGTTTATATTTTGTATCTGACTTGCTCCAATCTGGACTCTTTTCTTTTCAGAACACTGGCCCAGAGAGCGGCGAAGAGGGCCAAGGCCGCGGTGATCGTCATCGAGGATGACCCCATCGCGTCGGCAGGAGGTGGGTCCGAGACCACCTTGACGGACCCGGCAATCACCCCTCGGAGCAGCCCCCAGTGCAGCCCCCAGCGTAAGTTCATAGTTTAGACTTCTGCTGTCGGGCACGCTTGAGTGCTTTTTCCTTTGTTGATATCTTGCTTGTTGACTTGTGCAGGAGCAGAGCAGCCTCATCAGGAGCGCCCAGAGGCCGGTCCTGTAGTGCCACCTGCTTCGACTGCGCCGCCAAGGGAGGAGTCCCCGGCAAGGGAGCGCTCTCCGGCAAGGGGGGACTCTCCGGCAAGGGACGGCACTGCTGATCCTGCGGCGACCGAGGCCGCAACTGAAGATGTTGGCGCAGGTAATCCACTTGCCCTAAAACTTCCCCTTGGGTTCTCCTTCTTCTGTTTTTCTTTCCTTGAATTTTTGATTGATTTTCCTCCCTTCTTCGTTCTTCAGACCCATCTTCGGCTGAGCCAATGTAGACAGAGGGCACTGGCGAGGAAGGTGCTGGGGCTGATGAGACCGCCGACGAGGAGGCCGCCGGGGCTGCTGCTGCGGGAGTCGGCGAGGGATCGGGCGATCGCACTGACGACCCTGAGGCCGCAGGAGCGCCGGGCGCTGCACCGACCGCCGAACCCTCCGCCACTTCCGCGGAGCCGGGCTCCGAGGAGCCCCAGCCCGGCGCCTACTTGCAGGCCGGTGACAACATCTTCATCAAGCTACCCTGGGCGTCGAGCTCCAGGGCGCCAGTCGAGGGGGAGCCTTTTGACGGGGAGGTGCTCGCCTCTGCTGGGCTGTCATTGGTTGACGCGCCCGGCAGCAGCAGCGGCGAGCCTGAGGAGGAGCAGCTGCTGTGGAAGCTGCTGTCACTCTACCGCACCCGGCAAGCCAAGCTGGCTTCCCGGGAAGCGCTTGTCACGAAGGCGGGAGTTGACATGGAGAAGCGCGCGGAGGAGCTCCGGTGACAAAATCAAGAAGCTCTTCGATCCCTGGTGCAGGAGCGGGAGCGAGTAGATGAGGAGCGCACGGCCTTTCTTCTTGAGAAGGCCGAGGCTGAGGAGGAACAAAGGCTTGTTGCCGAGAAGCAGTCCGCGCGAGAAGGCGAGCTAGTGCAGCAGAAGGCCCACCTCGACAGCTACGAGGAAGAGCTCGCCGAGCGCGAGCGAGCACTTGGCGGGGCGCTCAAGGAGGCAAAGGATGCCGCGGCAACTGCAGAGGCCGCCAAGAGGGAACTAGAGGAGAAGGTGGCGCGGCTGGAGGCCGAAATTGGGAAGAGCGGCGAGGAGATTGCCGCTCTCAAGCGTGAGCGCGAGAAGGATGCTGCCGCCCATGGTGAACTGCAAGGCCTTCTCGCTGAGAGGGGCAAGGAGCTCAGCACCGCCAAGGATTCCAAAGCAGATCTGGAGCTGAAGCTGGCCACGCTGACGCAGACGCTGGAGGCCGACAAGGAGCGGGAGAAGACCTTGGTGGAGAAGGTCAAGGCTGACGTTGCGCTGCTGGAGAGTATTGCAGTTACCCAGAACTCGTTCAGAGACACGGTGGAGCACTGGACCGAGGGCCTGGTGAACACTGCCACCGTCATCAACGAGGAGCTGGCGCAGCTGGGGATGGATGACTTTGGGTATCCTTCCGACGAGAGCCTTCAACCCAGCGCCAAGCTCAGCCTATTCTTCAAGGGCGTGGCGACGACACTCCAGCGACTCCGGGAGAGGATCCTGAAGCAGCTGGCCGACGAGTCATGCAAAATCTGCGCCGGGGTTCTTCAGAAGGTGCTGATGAAGGTAGCCTTCCGCAATCCAGGCCTCAGCTTCACCAACATCCTCCGATCCTTGCCGCCTGACGCCGATCTGGACGCACTCAAGGCCCTTGTCACACCCATTGTGGACAAGGTGAGCGAGATCAAGCGAGTCGAGAGCGGGCGCGTAGATTAGGCCCCCCATTTCTTCTTTTCCCTTGTCGCTGCTAGTCATGTCATGAAAACAGTCTATTAGAGCTGCGACAAGTTATCTTTGTAATATAACTTTATTTCTGTTATCAATTGCAATGTTATTTCCTCTACTAGATTCCTTCCTTTGTATGTTTTCACCCTACGCTTTTAGGGAACTTGTCGGCGCAGGCGCCCGAGCCGCGAGTGCTGATTGCGGAACTTCAGCAGCCTGCTGGCGGTGCCGCTTCCGACAAGAAGCCTTGTCGCGACTAGATGCAGCACACTTAAGCTGTTGAGCGGACTCGAAACAAAGTAAGGGCGCAACTAGCCACGAGTTGGTTCCTCCGCGCACAGGTTTTCCATACAAAGCAGGGTCGTTCGAGGAAGATAACTCAAAAATTTAAAAAGAGATTGCTCAAACTTTGGCAACTTAGCTTTTCTGTCATTTGCTTCCCGGTAAGGCAAGTCTTTGCTTGAACGACGCCTGGTCCATACCACAATCTTCTCCTTCCCCCCTCGGCAAACTTGTGTGCGAGGGAACCATCTTTTCCTTCAAAAGAAAAAGAAAGAAGAGAAAATAATAATATGGAGCACTTCGAGTCGTTACTTCTTACCGGATGTAAGTGCTGCACAAAGTGTCAGATAATCACATGCAAGAAAGGAACTAACGCATGAAATGGACAAGCTGTGCGGAGCACATCGGTTTTACTTATGCACGGGATCTGCGCCCGGCTTTGTACAAAGGATTACATGCAACAGCGGCAAGACTTGTACAAAAGGTGGTTGCCGAAAAACTTACGAAGATGTTCTATGTTCCAGGAGCTGCTCACTGGAATGCCATCTTCGGTCTCAAGGCGGACAGCGCCAGGCCTTGTGACTCGTCTCACCCGATAAGGGCCTTCCCACTTCGACGTCAACTTGTTGGAATTCTTGGCGGACTAAACGCGCCGAAGAACAAGGTCGCCTTCCTCGAAGCTTCTGGCTTTAACTTTGCGGCTATGATAGCGGCACAAAGCTTGCTGGTATCGAGCATCTCGTACAGCAGCCTGAAGACGATCTTCCTCAAGGAACAACGCGTCGTCTTGCCGCAGCTGTTCTTGCTCAAGCTCATCATAAGCGAGCGCTCGAGGTGATCCGTATACGAGTTCCGCGGGGAGAACTGCCTCTGCTCCATAGACTAGAGAGAAAGGTGTCTGGCCAGTGGCTCGATTTGGCATCGTTCTGATCGACCAAAGAACCACCGGCAGCTCCTCGATCCAGTTCCTTCCGCACCTGTGCAGCCTGTCGAAAGTTCTGGTCTTGAGCTCGCGCAGCACTTCAGCATTTGCCCTCTCTACTTGACCGTTGCTTCTCGGATGAGCAACAAAAGCGAAGCAGACCTTGGCGCCAAGGTCTTGGACGTACTGCATGAAGGTGCGGCTCGTGAATTGTGTACCGTTGTCGGTGATGATCCTGTTAGGGATCCCGAAACGGCAAACAATTGACCTGAAGAACTTGACTGCTGACTGTGTTGTCACCTTCCTCACTGGCTGCACTTCCGGCCACTTTGTGAACTTGTCAATTGCGACGTACAAGTACTCAAAGCCCCCGACAGCTCGGGGGAAGGGGCCGAGGATATCGAGCCCCCAGACCAAAAATGGCCAGGATAAAGGGATTGTCTGGAGAGCTTGAGCTGGCTGGTGTATCTGTTTGGAGTGGAACTGGCACGCTTCACACTTGGTTACTTGTGGAGTTGCATCCTGGAGGGCTGTCGGCCAAAAGAAACCTTGCCGGAAAGCTTTGCCGGCAAGTGCTCTTGCGCCTATGTGGTGGCCACATATGCCTCCATGTATCTCTGCCAACAGCTTTTGTCCATCTTCCCGGCGAATACACTTCAATTTCACACCGTTGAGTCTTCTTATGTATAGTATGCCATCGACAAACTGGTACATACTTGACTGCCGGGCTACTCTTTCCGCTTCTTCTTGCTCTTTGGGAAGTTCTCCTGTCTGAAGGAAATGGACAATCTGCTGTGCCCATGCTGGAGCTTGTGGCTCGACAACAAGGACTAAAGGCACATCTGCTGCTGCGGGAACATCTGCTTCTACGGCAAGGACTTGCGGCCCTGCCAGAGCTTGATGTTCCCCGGCAAGCTTGCCGGAGCAAAACTTGTCGGGAGCGTCTGCTTCAACGGAACAAACCATAAGGCTTGCCGGAGCAGACTGCCCCTCAGCATCCTATGGTGTTGATCTTGGGGACTTTCTTGGCGGCGGCTTCGGGGAGCTCTGCCGGAAAGTAGTCACCAGAAACCAACTTCCTCTTTTTGCTTTGTCCAGTTGATGGTGTTACGGATGGTTGAGTCAACTTAAGCACAAAGATCCCTGGTTCCACAGGTAACTTTAGTGCGGCGCACTTTGACAGGCCATCAGCAATATCATTCTGAGCTCTTGGGATATGCTCCATTTGTAGGCCGTCAAAGTGCTCCTTCTAGCTTCCTCACTTCATCGACATACGCTTCCATCAACGGACTCTGGTAGTTCTTGTTCACTTGTCGGACGACAAGCTGTGAGTCACCCCTGACAATGAGCTTCTTAATCCCAAGGTCTGCTGCGATTCTGAGACCGGCAAGCAATCCTTCATACTCTGCAGTATTGTTGGTTGCTTGCTCTTTGGGAAAGTGCATCTGGACTACGTACTTGAGGTGCTCTCCGGTGGGTGCGACAAGCAGCACGCCTGCACCGGCGCCTTGCAGCGAGAAGGCACCATCAAAGTACATCAGCCACTCTTTGCTTGCCTCTTTGACGGGGATGCTCGTTTCTGGAATTTCTTCATCTGGGGTTGGCGTCCACTCTGCTATGAACTCTGCCAATGCTCTGCTTTGGATAGTTGAGGTGCTCTCAAACTTGAGGCCAAAGCTTGACAGTTCCAGCGCCCACTCGACAATCCTGCCTGTTGCTTCTGGATTTTGCAGTATCCTCTTCAGCGGAAAGCGAGTGACGACTGTGATCTCATGTGCTTGGAAGTAATGGCGCAGCTTTCTCGAGGCCATGAGGAGGCCGAAAAGCAACTTCTGCACACCAGAGTACCTTGATCTAGCCCCCTGCAGAAGGGAACTGACAAAGTAAACTGGGCGCTGCACCATTCTCCTTGGCATCTTATCATGTTCCTGCGCAAACCCATGTTTGTCGGGACCAGAGCTTGTCGGCGAAGCCCCCTGCTTGTCGCTGGATGGATCTGCCGTGGTTGCTGGCTCATCATCCGCCTCCCTCTCCGCCACTAACGCAGCACTAACCACTTGATTGGTTGCCGCTATATACAGCAGCAACTTCTCTTGCGGCTTAGGTGCGACAAGCGTTGGAGTGGAGGACAGGTATCTCTTCAAGTCCTGCAGCGCAGCCTCCGCTTCCGGAGTCCATTTCATTGGACCTGCCTTTTTCAAAATTTTGAAAAATGGCAGGGCGCGCTCAGCAGATCTAGAGATAAACCTGCTGAGAGCAGCCACGCAACCGGCAAGCCTTCGTACATCCTTGACGCGCTTTGGTGCTTCGATCTGCTCGATGGCTTTGATCTTGTCGGGATTGGCTTCAATTCCCCGCTGAGACACGAAGAACCCGAGAAGCTTGCCGGAAGGGACTCCAAACACGCACTTCTCGGGGTTAAGCTTGAGGTTGATCTTGCGCAGGTTTGCAAATGTCTCATCTAAATCTTGAATCAAGGTCGCTTTGTCCTTGCTCTTGACCACTATGTCATCCATGTAAGCTTCCACATTTCTGTGTATTTGTGGCTCAAAAGCATGGTGAACTACCCTTGCGAATGTTGAACCAGCATTCTTCAAACCGAAAGGCATCCGTACGAAGCAGTACGTGCCACACGGGGTGATAAATGCGGTTTTCTCTTCATCTTCTTCTGCCATGAAGATCTGATGGTATCCTGAGTATGCATCAAGAAATGAAAGCAAATCACATCCGGCTGTGGAGTCAACAATCTGGTCAATACGCGGCAAGGGAAATGGGTCTTTGGGACAAGCTTTATTAACATCAGTGAAGTCAATACAAAGTCTCCATTTCCCGTTAGCTTTGCGCACAACAACAGGATTGGCCAACCATGTGGGATGGAGTACTCCTCTGACAAGGCCTGCTGCTTCCAACTTCTTGATTTCTTCTGCGATGAATTCTTGGCGCTCTACTGCCTGCTTCCTGACTCTCTGCTTGACGGGCCGCGCATGAGGACAGACGGCAAGGTGGTGCTCAATCACTTTCCTGGGAACACCGGGGATATCAGACGGTTGCCACGCAAACACGTCGACATTCGCCCGCAGGAAAGCAACGAGCGCGCTTTCCTATTTGGGGTCAAGAGTGGCGCTGATGGTGAAGGTACCACCAGTGCCATCCTCCTTGGCGGACACCTTCTTAGTCTCAGGTGGAGCTGCCATCGCCTTCTTGCACTTGCCGGTGGAGCTCGATGGTGCGTCCTCGACGGTAGCGCAGCACTCCGAAGAGGTGCGCTTGCCGGAGTGGGCATCAGAGCTCTTGCCGGACTTGGTCTTCTTCTTCCCCCCGGGAGCTTCAGCGGTAAGTGTTCTTCGTTCTGCTGCGGCTGCTCCTTCCCGGTAGATCTTGTCGGCACAGATAAGAGCATCCTTCTTGTCGCCAGGGACAAAGATGACACTTATTGGGCCTGGCATTTTCAGTACGTTGTACGCATAGTGAGAGGCTGCCATGAACTTGGCGAGTGCGGGACGGCCAAGGATTCCATTGTAAGGTAATGGAAAGTCGGCAACGTCAAACGTGACCCTCTCAGTCCTGAAGTTCAGCTCACTGCCAAATGTTACCGGCAACGTGATCTTTCCCTTTGGCTTGCTCCTTCCCGGGTTGATTCCTTGAAATGTGCCGGTCTCTTCGAGCTCGCTGTTAGGGATCTGGAGCTTCTGGAGCACCACGGAGGAGATCAAGTTCAAACCAGCCCCGCCGTCAACTAGCATCTTAGTGACCTTGAGGTTGCGGATTGTTGGTGAAACCAACATCGGCAAGCACCCGACCGCAGTTATGCGATCCGGGTGGTCCTCAATATCAAAGATGATAGGCATGCTGGACCATTTCAGAGGCCTGCGTGACTCGACGGGTGGTTCTGCTGCATTAACATCCTGCATCCACTGCTTGAGATGGCGGTGCGAGGCATGCAGAGAAGCACCACCGTCAACGCACAGGACATCTGTAGCTTTCTGGAACTCCTGCTCATCGGTCTCCTCATCATCCATATCTTCATCGTCGCCATCATCTTCATCCTTGTCGCGGCCGCGAGGAGGTCTGTCTCCTTGCCGCTGCTTGGCCTTGCCGCGGCGTCCTCCTCGGCTGGGACGTTTCTTGCCGGATCCACTAGCTCCTTCCTGGGCCTTCTCCTTGTCGCGCCGCTCGTATTCAGCTTTCTGTTGCTCAACGAGCTGCTCGACCCTCTTGCAATTCTGAAGATCATGGCCCTTGGTGCGGTGAATCTTGCAATACTGCTTGTTGGTGCCATCCTGCTTGTCGGCGACTGCCACCACCGCGGCAACCTCCTTGCCGGAGTCACCAGCTTTGGCTTCCTTGGCGCCGCCACCGTTGCCGGACTGCTCAACAACTAGCACTTCTTTGCCTTTCCTCCTTCTGTTGTTACGCCGCCGGGTTTTCCTTGTCGGGGCGGCATCTTCGCTGTCAGATCCTCCCGCTCCTATATTTTCTCCGGGGAGTCTCCTCCCTTCCTCAGCACGCGCGCACTTGTCGGCCAGTGCATATAACTCACTGACATCCCTGATCTTGCACATCGCCATTTCCTCCCGCATCCTGCGGTTCCGCACGTTCTGATGCAACGCGCTGATCACCGCAGCAGGGTGGACGTCTAGGATGTTGTGTTGCATGCTACTGAATCTCTGAATGTACTTGCGCAGGGGCTCTCCTTCCTTCTGGGCGAGCAAATGAAGATCACTCTCCTGGCCATGAGGCTTGTGTCCGCTGGTAAAGGCGCCGACAAACTGATGGCACAGATCGGCCCAAGAGGATATGGAGTTGTCCGGCAAGTGCATGAGCCAGGATCTGACATTGGGCTTGAGCACCAGCGGGAAGTAGTTGGCAAGGATCTTGTCATCCCGTCCCCCGGCAACTTGCACGGCAATAGTGTAAATGCAGAGGAACTCTGACAGATGCGTCTTGCCATTGTACTTCTCCGGTACGTCTGGCTTGAAGTTCTTTGTACTGGGCCACTGGACTTGCCGCAGGACAACCTACTACATACGGCAGATTGCCTGGTTCCCCTGGCGCATGCATGTCAACAAAGGGCCCAGCGCGCTTGTCGGATTGACGTCGCGCTTCTCTTCGGTGCTTGATGCGGGTTCGAGCGTCTTCTTGTTGTCGATCATGAAGAACTTGGCGCTGATCACGACGAGCTCGTGGATCCGACGATGCAGTGGAGTCACTGTCGAGGTGGATCCGACGAGTCGGCGATCTTGGCCTTCGGGGCGGTGATTGCATGGTAGTTGCACCTCCGTCCGTTTAGTCGCCACCGGCTCGCGTCCGGCGGTCCTGCCGCGGCGGCGACGCGCTCGGCCACCATGGAGTGTCGCCGTTGGCGTAGCCGATGAGACTCTGGATGGTGGCTCTCCATTCGTCGATCTTGTCTGACGTCGGAGGGTAATCTAGGAGAAGTTGGGCTCGCGCCAAAGCTTCTGCTGGGGTAGTGGGTGGCAGTGGCGGACGGCGCGAGGAGCGGGACGTGCTCGAACTTCTAACTATGTTAGAAGGAGCAGTATCCCGTCCGGGCGACCGTGCCCATCTCGTGCCAGCGCACTGGCGTGCATGCTGGTCTTGAGCGGCCCGAGATCCACCAGCTTGGTCTTGGGCTATCATGCGTATGGCACTGCTAGTGCCATGACGCTGTTGATCTTGCGCCTCCTGAGAGTGGCGTGGAACATGTACAGTCGCCGAGGTTTGTGCAGCCTTGTTCTTGGACCTGGCGGCATCATGGGCTTCCTCGTCGACGTCCTTTCTTCTGCCGGCGTCCATCCCACCACTCGTTTGCTCCAACGGTGACGGAAGGGACGTGGATGGGGCGGCCGCCGCCGAAGTCTTCTTCTTCGGTGGCATGTTGATGAAGGGAATAAGGATCGAGCTCATGTGAACGCCGGATCAGGTTCACGCAATCTCGACGCCCCCTACCTGGCGCGCCAAAGATGTCGGGGAAACTGATCCTCGAACACCTATGGGGCCGGTGGACCGGGCCCCTTTTGGTTCGGCGGGGGGCGGAGATCGCACTAAGAGCAGATCGAGGCAAGGCACACGAGCAGTTTACCCAGCTTCGGAGCTCTCCGGAGAGATAACACTCCTACTGCTGCTTGTCTGGTTGTATTATCTGGTGTTCTTTCTCTCCAAAGCGAGAGTGTGGTGTTCTCTGGGCTACGGATGGATCGAAGCAAACTGTCTGAGGCTTCGAACCTATGAGCCGAACCCCCTCTACATTGCGCATGGGCCTCCTTTTATACGCTAAAGGGGTCACCGACAGGTGGCAACGCAGAGGAGGGTAAAAATATAAAAAGCGAGGTAGTTGATACAGTTGCTTGTACAGTGCACCCTACCTAACCCTGACGGCAGGGGACAAGGGCATTAAATGCCCGTCTGAGTCGCCCGAACAGTGCAGAAAAGGACCGTTAGGGGCGCCATCGTTCGCCATGATGGCGATCTTGTCAGCTTCGCATGCCACTGCGCACCGCTGGCTGCACAGCCTCCCGCCACGCACGCCCGGAGAGGCCGCCAGAGCGACACGTTGGTGGATGCGCTGGAGCGTGGACGCAGAGTGGCCGCCTGCCGTGGCAAGCGCCTTGCCGTTGTTGTTATCTTGTCGGGTCCGGAAGCTTGTCGCTCACCGGGCTTCGAGGTACCTTGGTTTGTCTTCCCGGCAAGCTCCTCTTGCCGGGGCCTTGTCGCCTTCCCGGAGCGCGTGGCGCGTCGCGGCAAGTTCATTGGAGCGTCTTGGTTGGCCTTCCCGGCAAGCTCCTCTTGCTGGGGTCTTGTCTCCTTAGCTTAAATACTTTGTTCTTGGATGGCTCCAAGGGAACCTTGGGGGATCTTGGCGATCACCCGGCAAGCCTTTGCTGCAGGGTGCTGCAACTGCCCGTGCACAAGTTCGGGGTACTAGGGTACCCCTAATCTAGTACACCGACAGCTGAGTTTTGGGCAAACTGGAAGTTGCACTTGAACAGATTGTCGTCACGACACCAGAGTAGTTACAACGGATGTGCATCATTAGGATGTGGCCCACGGACCATGCATGGATAGAAGCTTTGGGCAATAGCTTCATCTCTGGACCTGGGTACAAGATTCTTGTATAAGATGTCTCCCCACGGTCTTTTTATGGCACTTTTCTCAGCATACTCTTGGGTTGTGAAGCGGTATTTGAACCATTGTTCTGCCCAATAGCGTCGAATCCATTGGATTCGGGCCTTGCGCTGACCATAATTCTCTTCAGGATCTGTTTTATACATTTCGGCCAGTTCATCAGGCAGATCTTTGGAAGTTCCTCCACGTCGCTGTCTTCCCCCCTTCCTTGCCGCTGTTTCTGAAGCCATAAACTTTAACCTGGAAGGCTTCAAGACGTTCAAAGGCTTCAAAGGCTTTCTTTTGCTAGACCAACAGGAACTGGCTTCAGGAGAATTTATGTGATGATGTAAGAATTCTGCAAATGAATGCCGACTATGAGAACCAAAGGATTCTCCCACGGACTTGTACCTGTGACAGCATTAAGGTGCAAGGGAAGGGGAAGAGGTCATATGCATTCTCAGAAGATTTTGAAGATAAATCAGTTTAGAAGACATTAACCTCATCGTGCGAAGACATTCACTCATAGATAAGAAGTTGGTTCCAGATTTGTACGAATCCACAGATCAGTACAAGTGAGGAATCTAACTACTTTGTGAAGCACAAGTGAATATACTAGGCATGTTATGAGATGCAGTTTGAGAGAGATCTAGTTTGTGTGAACATAAACTACTTGTGGTAGAAAGTGACAGATCAATAGGATCAACGGTGCTGTAAAAAGGGAGTTTTATTTACCACACTGAGAACTGCTAGACGGAGTGAGAGATGAGGCCGAGCAGTTCACTCGTCCGTGCCCTAACTTGGTGACGGTGGAGAGGACGATGTCCGCGGTCGGCGTGAAGACGGCGTCGGAGAGGTTGCGGCAGCGAAGTGCTTCGTCGCCGGCGTCGTCGAGAGCTAGCGGTGACGCTAGGGTTCGTGCGAGGGTGGAAGAAGAGATAGTTACCGCTATGAGTGTGTATTTATAGGCACAAGGGCGGCACTGTGCTATTACACAGGTGCCCCTGGCGATTCGCATCTGAGGAACGCGTGGCCAGTTTGCGGAAGTTTGGGGTTTGTTCCTCGTCCCACGCACGCCTGGATTGTCGGGTGCTCGTTCCTGCTTCTCCGGATTTTATGTGGAGGAATGAGCATTGAAAAGGGACTTTATGGTTGTCTCTATATCTTCTGCTGACAAGGACGCAGTGAAGACATTCAACAGTTTCAATAGAATGCATATGACTTAGAGAGATAGAGTTTGAGATAGAAAGCATAGAGAAGTTTGGGGTCCGATCACATTCACTTAGTTCAAAAGATTCAACACGAAGACATAGCTATAAGTGAATGTTGTAGAGGACAGAACACTAGTATATATATATATATATATATATATATATATATATATATAGTCAACATAGTGAAGATAATCATGAAAATATGTTGAGTTCGAAGCCAAACCAAATGTGAAGACATTGCAAGGTAACGCCATGAGAGAAACACTTCAAAATAGAACGTTTGGTGGTGGCGTTACCCACCGTATAGGAAGTATTAGACCTAGACACGGCGCACAATTATCGTGGCGCTCCGAAGTCGAATTCCACATTAATGTATTCACACTTAGAATGTATGTCTTCATTGATTGAAGATATACTTCACTTCGTGTGTTGCACATCTAAGTCATCAATATGCATAAAGGGTTAGGATGTGTGCCTGATCACAGGACATTTGAGGATTCCAGGATATTTAGCTCACACCGTAACTTGCAAAACCTCTTCTCATCGAAGGGCTTGGTGAAGATATCTGCCAATTGCTCTTCAGTGTTGACGTGTATGATATCAACATAGTCAAGATAATCATGAAAAATATGTTGAGATCGAAGCCAAACCAAATGTGAAGACATTGCAAGGTAACGCCATGAGTAAACACTTCAAAATAGAACGTTTGGTGGTGGCGTTACCCATTGTATAGGAAGTATTAGACCCAGACACGGCACACAATTATCGTGGCGCTCCAAAGTCAAATTCCACATTAATGTATTCACACTTAGAATGTATGTCTTCATTGGTTGAAGATATACTTTACTTCATGTGTTGCACATCTAAGTCATCAATATGCATAAGGGTTAGGATGTGTGCCTGATCACAGGACATTTGAGGATTCCAGGATATTTAGCTCACACCGTAACTTGCAAAACTCTTCTCATCCAAGGGCTTGGTGAAGATATCTGCCAATTGCTCTTCAGTGTTGACGTGTATGATATCAATGTCTTCCTTCACAACATGATCTCTGAGAAAGTGATGACGAATTTCAATGTGCTTTGTCTTCGAGTGCTGAACTGGGTTGTTAGCAATCTTGATGGCGCTTTCGTTGTCGCAGTAAAGTGGCACTTTCTTCAGATGAATGCCATAGTCCTTGAGTGTTTGCTTCATCCACAGAAGCTGAGAGCAGCAAGATCCAGCAGCAATGTATTCAGATTCAGTAGTGGAGAGAGATACACAGTTCTGCTTCTTTGAAGACCAACATACAAGTGATCGTCCCAGAAAGTGACATGTGCCTGATGTAGATTTGCGATTAACTTTGCCACCAGCATAATCAGCATCGGAGAATCCAACCAAACCAAACTCTGAGCCCTTTGGATACCATAATCCTAGAGTTGGGGTGTGAGCCAAATATCGAAGAATTCGCTTCACAGCTAAGTGATGCGACTCCTTTGGTGCCGCTTGAAAGAGAGCACACATGCAAAACTAAGCATAATATCTGGCCTAGATGCACATAAATAAAGTAAAGAACCAATCATGGAGCGGTATACCTTTTGATCGAACTCTTTACCATTGTCGTCAGGACCCAGAATATGTTTGGCTGGCATTGGTGTTGTGAAGCCTTTGCAGTCTTGCATACCAAACTTCTTCAGGCAATCTTTGAGATACTTCTCTTGAGATATGAAGATGCTATTGCGTTGTTGTCGTATTTGAAGACCAAGGAAGAACTTCAGCTCCCCCATCATGGACATCTGATATTTCTCTTGCATCATATATCCAAACTCTTCACTATACTTCTGATTGGTGCAGCCGAAGATAATGTCATCCACATATATTTGGCACACAAACAGTTCACCATCATATGTCTTCGTGAAAAGAGTGGGATCTAGGGAACCAGGTATGAAGCCTTTGCTCTTCAAGAAGTATTTGAGCGTGTCATACCAGGCCCTAGGGGCTTGTTTGAGGCCATACAGTGCCTTGTTGAGCTTGTATAGCATGTTAGGATGTTTTGGATTTTCAAAGCCAGGAGGTTGTGCAACATACACTTCTTCTTCAATCTTGCCATTGAGAAAGGCACTCTTCACATCCATTTGATATAGAAGTATGTTATGATGATTTGCATAGGCCAGCAGTATGCGTATGGCTTCAAGCCTAGCCACAGGAGCAAATGTTTCATCGAAATCAATGCCTTCCACTTGAGTATATCCTTGAGCAACGAGACGAGCTTTGTTTCTGACAACTTGACCATGCTCATCTTGCTTGTTGCGGTATATCCATTTGGTGCCTATTATGTTGTGCTTCCGTGGATTAGGACGCTTAACCAGTTCCCATACATTATTCAGCTCAAACTGTTGAAGCTCTTCTTGCATAGCTTGATTCCATTCAGGTTCCATGAAGGCTTCTTCAACTTTCTTGGGTTCTGATATTGAGACAAATGCGAAGTGCCCACAGAAATTTGCTAGCTGAGTTTCCCTTGAACGAGTGAGTGGACCAGGTGCATTGATGCTATAAATTATTCTTTCAATCTGTACTTCATTGGCAACGCGAGGATGTATAGGGCGAAGACTTTGCTCTTGCTGTTCACTGTCGTTGTTGGAAGGAATGTCTTCAGGCTGAGCAATGTCTTCATGTTGATCAGGTGCTGAAATGATAAGTTCTTCTTCAGGATGAGCTTCAGAAGGTATAATTTCTCCAGTTCCCATTAGCTTGATTGATTCACTGGATGGAACTTCATCTAGCATACTTGGCAGTTGTTCTCTTTGTGATCCGTTGGTCTCATCGAACCGCACATCCACTGTTTCAACCACTTTGTAATGAAAGAGATTGAAGACTCTGTAGGAGTGCGAATCCTTTCCATATCCAAGCATAAAACCCTCATGTGCTTTTGGTGCAAATTTTGAGGTGTGATGTGGGTCCTTGATCCAGCACCTTGCGCCAAATACTCTGAAGTAACTGACATTTGGCTTTTTGCCAGTAAGGAGCTCATAAGATGTCTTGTTCAGAAGCTTGTGAAGATAAACACGGTTGATTGTATGGCATGCAGTGTCAATGGCTTCAGTCCAGAATTTTCTTGGAGTATTGTATTCATCTAGCATCGTTCTGGCCATCTCAATGAGTGTTCTATTCTTGCGTTCGACGATGCCATTCTGCTGTGGCATGTACGGGGCTGAGAATTCATGTGTGATGCCCATGGTATCAAGATATGTATCAAGGCCAGTGTTCTTGAATTCAGTGCCATTGTCACTTCTGATGTGCTTTATCTTGGCGCCAAAATTGTTCATAGCACGATTGGCGAAGCGTCTGAAGACATCCTGCACTTCAGTCTTGTAAAGGATTATGTGCACCCAAGTATATCTAGAATAATCATCAACAATAACGAAGCCATAGAGGCAAGAAGTAGTAGTTAGAGTTGAGTAATGAGTGGGACCAAAAAGATCCACGTGAAGCAGTTCGAAGGGTTGAGTAGTAGTCATGATTGTCTTCGAGGGATGTTTGGCCCTCGTCATCTTCCCTGCGTCACAGGCACCGCATAAATGGTCTTTCTTGAACTTGACGCCCTCGATGCCTATGACATGCTTCTTCTTCGCAAGGGTGTGGAGGTTCCTCATGCCAGCATGTCCAAGCCTCCGATGCCATAGCCAGCATTCTGAAGCCTTTGCTAGAAGACACACTGCAAGCTGTGGCCCTGCTGAGAAATCTACCACGTACAAATCATCTTTTCGATACCCTTCAAACACTAGAGACTTGTCAGATTCCATTAGTACAAGGCAACGATATTTTCCAAACATTACAATCATGTTCAAATCACAAAGCATTGAGACAGACATTAAGTTGAGGCCAAGGGATTCAACAAGCATGACTTTATCCATGTGTTGATCCCTTGAGATTGCAACTCTACCTAGACCCAATACCTTACTTTTACCAGTGTCAGCAAATGTGATGTGGCTCTTGTCGGATGGACGTAAAGTTGAGTCCATGAGAAGACTTCTTTTGCCAGTCATGTGATTTGTACACCCACTGTCAATAATCCATTCTGAAGACGCTGGTGTCATACCCTACAGTGCAGTTATGGGGATAGGCTTCACAAAGAGCATTGTGAAGCAAAAACATTTGACGAACCAGTGGGTTATGAAAGCTTAGATCCAGGTTAGGACTAATAGGGAGTGTAGCAAGCGATTCAGGTACGAAGTACATAGTAAGACCATTTGGGCATTTGATCTTGCGCCCTACAAGATTTTTAAGGTCCCCAGCAATAGCGTCAGAAGATTTTGGTTTTCTGCTGGAGACCTTTCCCTGCAAAAGAGAGTTAAGCATCTTTAACCACCCACATCTTCAGGGTGGCTTAGAAGCAATAAGTCTAAGTGCAGCATCTGAGAATTTTGGCTTTGGAGCCCTAGCAAACAGTCTAGCAGGCGGACAATAGTACTCATAAGAATAGGCAAAATAGTTCTTGGTCATATGAACATGACGGTTTGATGAACGGCTCTCATATTCATATGCATGAGTATGGTTTCCCTGCAAAACATTTGTGTTAGTGCGACTCAGGTGAGTCCTCTGTCTGTATGAGGCCTTTGGACCGTATGATGCTTTTGGTCTGAGGTTTGTCTTCTTCATGTGAGGTGTCATGAAGACATTCACAGGAAGATTTTCCAGACACGTTTTCGGAACCCAGATCTTCTTCATAGGCGGTCCATTCCTGCAGTTAGTACCAATGTACCTGGCAAACACTTCACCATTCTGATTCTTAAATAGTTTATAGTTTGCATCAAAGGATTCATCAATGATAATGGGGTTAACACAAGTGAAGCCAGATAAATTGGATGGATCTGCTGAAGGTTCCTTTGCAGCAACCCATGTGGTTTTGGGGTACTGCTCAGGTTTCCAGTAAGAGCCATCTGCATTCATTTTCCTTACGAACCCAACACCCTCTTTCCTAGGGTTTCGGTTCAGAATCTGCTTTTTGAGGACATCACATAGTGTCTGATGCCCTTGAAGACTTTTGTACATCCCTGTTTCAAGCAATGTCTTCAACCTAGCATTCTCATCAGCAATAGCGGTGGTATCCTCAACAGAGGGGTTAGTTACCGCATCAACAGTTGAAGATATTGCAAGAGCAGTAGCAGTAGAACATTCAGCAACATAAGTAGCATTATCACGCTCAATGCATTTAAGACATGGTGGTTCAAATCCTTCCTGATCGGGACTGATCTGTTTGGCGCGAAGTGACTCATTTTCCGTTTGAAGATCTTCATGAACCGCTCTCAATTTCTCAAGATCTTGCTTCCTTTGAAGATAATCATAGGAAAGCTTTTCATGAGGTGTTGAGAGAGTTTCATGACGATTTTCAAGTTCCTGATACTTAATGTGAAGATTTTTTTATGTCTTCAATTAAGGATTCAGATCGAGTCATTTCAGCACCCAACAGATCATCGCTTCTGTCTAACAATTTTTGAATATGTTCCATACCTTTCTGTTGTTCAGTTGCAATTTTAGCAAGTGTTTTATAGCTAGGTTTTGAAACACAATCAGAGTCATCGTCACTAGATGTTTGATAATGAGTAGTGTGTGTGTTTACCTTGGCACCGCGTGCCATGAAGCAGTAGGTGGAAGCAGAGTAGTCCTTGTCATTTGCATCGGCGTCGGTGATGAAGTCATTGTCTTCAGTGTCGAAGATGGACTTGGGAACGTATGCTGTAGCCAGACTTGCGACCCCTGAGTCGGATTCCCCTTCAGACTCCACCTCCGCCTCCTCAGAAGCAGACTCCTCCTCTGAATCCATTTCCTTGCCAATAAACGCACGTGCCTTGCCAGATGAGCTCTTCTTGTGTGATGAAGACTTTGAGGAAGACTTGGAAGAAGACTTTGAGTATTTCTTCTTCTTCTTCTTCTTGTCGCCAGAGTCATATTCCTTGCTCTTCTTCTTCTTTTTGTTCTCATTGTCCCATTGTGGACACTCAGAGATGAAGTGGCCTATCAGATTCTTCTTTAGATGAGGAGACAGCTTTTGCCTTCAAGGCACGAGTTCACCCATAGTTTGGACCGTAGATATCTCTTTTCTGAGAAAGCTAAAACTCATGTGTGTTGAGCCTCTCAAGTATGTCAGACGGATCGAGTGTCTTGAAATCAGGACGTTCTTGAATCATCAGGGCTAGGATGTCAAACGAGCTATCAAGTGATCTCAGCAGCGTCTTGACGATTTCATGTTTGGTGATCTTAGTAGCGCCGAGGGCTTGAAGCTCATTTGTGATGTCAGTGAGCCGATCAAATGTGTGCTGGACATTCTCATTGTCATTTCTCTTGAAGCGGTTGAAGAGGTTGCGAAGAACGCTGATTCTCTGATCTCTCTGGGTTGAGATGCCTTCATTGACCTTGGAGAGCCAGTCCCAGACCAGCTTGGATGTCTTCAAAGCACTCACACGGCCATACTGTCCTTTGGTTAGATGACCACAGATGATGTTCTTGGCAGTAGAGTCCAGTTGAACGAATTTCTTGACATCAGAAATAGTGACACCTTCTCCAGCCTTGGGAACGCCGTTCTCGACGGCATACCATAGGTCGACGTCAATGGCTTCAAGATGCATATGCATCTTATTCTTCCAGTAGGGATATTCAGTTCCATAGAAGACGGGGCATGCAGCGGAGACTTTAATTATCCCTGTAGTCGACATAGCAAAAACTCCAGGTGGTTAAACCGAATCACACAGAACAAGGGAGCACCTTGCTCTGATACCAATTGGAAGTGCGTTATATCGACTAGAGGGGGGGTGAATAGGCGATTTTCATGAAAGTCTTCAAAACGTGGAAGTTATGAAGACAAACAGCAGAGATATGCCTATTACTATGCAGCAGAAGTTAGATTACACTAGATAAGCCATGGTCAAGTATTCAATAGAGTGAAAGCACAATGACAAGTAGCTGCAGTGTAATAAGGATCAGGTAGGAAGAAGTTATGAAGCCAAACAAATCATACAGTTACGTTGTGAAGACAAAGGATATAGCAGGCATGTAATGGCTTCACAATGAGTAACAGTAAGTAAAAGGAAGTGAAGATGAAACCAGTGACTCGTTGAAGACAATGATGTGTTGGACCAGTTCTAGTTGCTGTGACAACTGTACGTCTGGTTGGAGCGGCTAGGTATTTAAACCTTAGGACACACAGTCCCGGACACCCAGTCCTGAACATGCAGCTCAGGACACCAAGTCCTCACTGTATTCTCCTTGAGCTAAGGTCACATAGTCCTCGCCCAATCACTCAGGTAAGTCTTCAAGGTAGACTCCCAAACCTTCACAGACATCGTTCACTAGCAATCCCCAATGTCTCTTGGATGCTCAGAACGCGACGCCTAACCGTCTAGAGGATGCACAGTCCTCAAGTGTAATAAGTCTTTAGATCACTCAGACAAGAAGACTTAAGTGATGCCCAATTTACTCTGGCTCTGGGTGGTTAGGGCTTTCTCCTTGCTAGGAATTTTCTCTCAAAGGCTTCGAGGTGGGTTGCTCTCAAACGACAAAAGCCGTGCACTGAAATCTGATAAGCCAACCGCTTATGGTTGGAGGGGGTGGGCTATTTATAGCCACTTGGCATCCCGACCTGATTTGTCCAAAATGACCCTGGGTTACTAAGGAACTGACACGTGTTCCAACGGTCAGATTTCAAACTCACGCGACAACTTTACTTGGGCTACAAGCAAAGCTGACTTGTCCGGCTTTGGACAAGATTCTCTCTCATTATCTTCACTCGAAGACATAGGTTTTTGGTTTAGGCATCACTTCAGTCATTCTGACTGGTTCTCCTGGGCCCCACTTAACAGTACGGTGGTTCCTATGACTCAACACAAAAGAAAAAGAACTACGAAATATCTAAGTCTTCGAGATCCATAGGCTTCATATCGTGTCTTCTTTTGTCATAGTCTTCAATGTGAATATCTTCATATACCACCTTTGACTTCAATGTCTTCATACATTTTTAGGGGTCATCTCTGGTAGTAAAACCAAATCAATGAGGGAGTTCTACCTGTGTTATCCTGCAATTCTCACAAACACATTAGTCCCTCAACTAGGTTTGTCGTCAATACTCCAAAACCAACTAGGTGTGGCACTAGATGCACTTACAGTTGTGTTTTCAGGGAATGAAATGTTGGACAAGCTAAGGCATTATTGAATAACATATTGAAAAATTATGATGATTGGACTCTTCCTGAACCACCAGCTAAACCCACTCCAAAGAAGAGGGGTATATTATATCTCAGTCCTGAAGATATGCAAGAGGCAAAGAAATCTATGAAGGAAAAAGGTATTAAAGCTGAGGATGTTAAAAATTTACCTCCTATTGAAGAAATACATGGGCTTAATACACCACCACTGCATAAGGTGGTAGAGGTAAATTCTCTTATGAAGTTCAATGATAGTGATAATCCTCACAATATGCATCCTAGTCAATGCCTTTATGAGTTTGAAAGCTACATCAGAAAACAAGATCACTTCAATGCAAATGTTATGAAACAATTGAAATATAATTCTGATATGATTGCTCGCTTGAGTGAATTGTTATTTAGAATTTCAAATGATGTTAGAGGTGTTGTAAAACATGCTTCTATGGTTCAAACTGAATTAGAACAAGTTGCTAAATCTCAAAGAGAATTACTTGATGAAATGAATAATAATATGCATGACTTTGCTATTAGAGTTGCAACTAGAGGAGGTAAAATGACTCATGAACCACTTTATCCTAAGGGACACCCTAAAAGAATTGAACAAGATTCACAAAGAGCTGACACTAGTGCACCTAGTTCTTCTAAAAAGAAAAAAAAAGAATGATAGGACTTCACATGTTTCTAGTGAACCTGAAATAGAGAAACCTCCTGATAATGATAATGAAATTTCTATCTCTGATGCCGAAACTCAACCTGGCAATGAACACTCACCTACTGGTAATGAAAAAGTTAATGATGGGGTTCATGAAGACTCTCAACCAACCAATGATAAAGAACCATATAATGATGTTGAGATAGAACCACCTGTTGATCTTGATAGCCCACGATCTAAATATAAAAGATATGACAAAAGAGACTTTGTAGCTAGAAAACATGGTAAAGAAAGAGAACCATGGGTTCAAAAACCGATGCCTTTTCCACCGAAGTCAACTAAAAGAAAGATGATGAAGAATTTGAATGCTTTGCTGAGATG
This sequence comes from Triticum aestivum, assembly GCF_018294505.1. Classification (NCBI taxonomy): domain Eukaryota; kingdom Viridiplantae; phylum Streptophyta; class Magnoliopsida; order Poales; family Poaceae; genus Triticum; species Triticum aestivum. The sequence goes on from NC_057803.1 coordinate 405,344,959, forward strand.
CTAAGGCCAGTCTTTTTGCGTACTCGCTTCACTGATATCGTAAAAAATCCTCCATATGCAAAGTATATGAAAGACATCATCACAAATAAGAGAAAAATACCGGAAGATGAAATCTCCACTATGTTTGCTAATTACACTTTCAAAGATGGAGTACCTAAAAAACTTGGAGATCCAGGAATACGAACTATATCTTACTCTGTTAAAAAGAATTATGTGAAAATTGTTTTGTGTGATTTAGGAGCTGGTGTTAGTGTTATGCCTTTCACTTTATATAAAAGGCTTGATTTGAATAAACTCACACCTACTGAGATAGCTTTGCAAATGGATGACAAATCAACTGCCATACCTATCGGTATCTGTAAGGATGTGCCTGTTGTTGTTGCTAATGTTACTATTTTGACTGACTTTGTTATATTTGAGATGCCCGAGGATGACAACATGTCGATTATCCTTGGTAGACCCTTCTTGAATACTGCAGGGGCTGTTATTGATTGCAATAAAAGCAAGGTCACTTTTCATATCAATGGTAATGAGCATACGGTGCACTTTCTGAAGAAACAATTCCAAGTGAATGGTATAAATGTTATTGAAAAATCTCCGACAATCACTATCAAAAGTTTTCAAATAACTCTACCTACTGTAAAAAACAAATATGAAATGCTTATTGTCGAGAAATGCATATCCCCATTGAGGTAACTTAGTGATTTACGAAAGGTCTTCGGTTTCATGCTAATTGAAAGTGGTTGTTAGTAAGACTTGATCAACCTTATTAATGGATCATTTTTGAACGGTATGGAGTTGATGAATTTAGTAAGCACTACCTTCTGTCCCTAATTTTTATCCTCTGTTTTTATTAGTTAATTTACTACGTTCCCTAACATCATGAACCACTTTATCCTGAGGGACACCCTAAAAGAATTGAACTAGATTCACAAAGATCTAACACTAGTGCACCTAGTTCTTCTAAAAAGAAAAGGAAAAAGAAAAATGATAGGACTTCACATGCTCCTAGTGAACCTGAAATAGAGAAACATCCTGATAATGATAATGAAATTTCTATCTCTGATGTTGAAACTCAATCTGGCAATGAACACTCACCTACTGATAATGAAAAAGTTAATGATGGGGTTCATGAAGACTCTCAACCAACAAATGATAAAGAACGAGATAATGATGTTGATATAGAACCACCTGTTGATCTTGATAAAACACAACCTAAAAATAAAAGATATGATAAAAGCGACTGTGTGGCTAGGAAACACAGTAAAGAAAGAGAACCATGGGTTCAAAAACCTATGCCTTTTCCACCCAAGTCAACTAAAAAGAAAGATGATGAAGAATTTGAACGCTTTGCTGAAATGCTGAGGCCAGTCTTTTTGTGTACTCGCTTGACTGATATCCTAAAAATGCCTCCTTATGCAAAGTATATGAAAGACATCATCACAAATAAGAGAAAAATACCAGAAGCTGAAATATCCTCTATGCTTGCTAATTACACTTTTAAAGATGGAGTACCTAAATAACTTGGAGATCTGGGAATACCAACTATACCTTGCTCTATCAGAAAGAATTATGTGAAAACTGCTTTGTGTGATTTAGGAGCTGGAGTTAGTGTTATGCCTTTCTATTTATATAAAAGACTTGTTTTGAATAAACTCACACCTACTAAAATATCTTTTCAAATGGCTGACAAATCAACTACCATACCCATCGGTATCTGTGAGGATGTGCCCGTCGTTGTTGCTAATGTTACTATTTTGACTAACTTTGTTATACTTGAGATTCCCGAGGACGACAACTTGTCGATTATCCTTGGTAGACCCTTCTTGAATACTGTAGGGGCTGTTATTGATTGCAATCAAAGCAAGGTCACTTTTCATATCAATGTTAATGAGCATACGGTGCACTTTCCGAAGAAACAATTCCAAGTGAATGGTATTAATGTTATCGAAAAATCTCCAACAATTACTATTGGAAGTTTTCAAATACCTCTACCTACTGTCAAAAAGAAATATGAAATGCTTATTGTTGGGGAAATGCATATCCCAGTTGAGGTAACTTAGTGATTTACGAAAGTTCTTCGGTTTCATGCTAATCGAAAGTGATTGTTAATAAGACTTGATCAACCTTATTAATGGGTCATTTTTGAGTGGTATGAAGTTGATGAATTTAGTAAGCACTACCTTTTGTCCTTACTTTTTATTTTATATTTTTATTAGTTAAATAAAATAAAATGTCATGTTTGGTCTATTTTCTGAATTTCCCGTGAAATAAAAAATGACCCAAAAATATAAGTTCTCAGAATGCCATGAAAATTTTACACCATTTTTTCTGAATATTTGAGAATTTTTTGTGCAACAAACATCAGAGGGAGGTGCACCAGGTGGGCACAATCCACCTGGGCGCACCATCACCCCCAGGTGCGCCCTGGTTGGTTGTGGTCCCCATGTGGGCCCCCTGTCGGTGTCAAAACCGGCGGATCTCGGGTAGGGGGTCCCGAACTGTGCGTCTAAGGCGGATGGTAACAGGAGGCATGGGACACAATGTTTTACCCAGGTTCGGGCCCTCTTGATGGAGGTAAAACCCTATGTCCACCTACAATGGCGGGGAGCAAGCGAAGAGCTTCCCCAACCCCTCTACGGTTTGTAGGTGGCGAAGAAACGCCGAAGTTGGCGCCCACGGAGCCCCCAGGAGCAAGACAATGGAGAAGTCCTTTACCTGATGAACCGGATTAAAGCGCTGGCTCAATCAGGATTGACAGTAATCAAGGTTATTTCAATATGCATAATGCGGGGAGTGCAGCCACTTCAATATCGAGGGCATCCCCTGTGGTGTTTTAATGGGGAAGATGATGCCACCTGTTGCGGGCGGAAGGGTCCAGACAACGCCGGTGCCTTAGCAAAAATTATGTCCGAGTTGTTCAAGGGAGAGGAAGAGGAGTTCATCTGCATCAAGCCACGGGATGGATTCTCCATGTACAACCCTCCAAGCTGGGTGAGTTATATCTCCTTACTCCCATTCTTCCCGCATTCTTTGTCGTAGGTACTCACATTGCCATTTTCCGGCAGGAACTACGAAAAGCCATAAGGGAGGTCAACAGCCCACCTCCACAACCAGAGGACCCTGACTGGGCCCTCGGTCCCGGACTCGAAGAAGATCCGGACATATTTGTGGAGCTGATAGACCGGCAGTTCTATCAATTAAGCCATGATGACGGCATGGTGGCCATTACGGCCGACTATCCCAAACTGCTTCTTGCGTCGCACATAAGAAAGACCAAAAATCCCAACTCCAAAAACTAGGATCCCCTTTTAAACACCTCACCTACCATATACATATGGTGTTTTACAGGGAAGGCATTCGGGACGCCGTGCCGAACCCGCAGCAACTTGCCAACAAGAGGCACCGAGGCCGGGCAGGCCAAAAAGGAAGGCAGTCAGGACGGAGACGCCGCTGCAGAGGTATGACAAAAACCCCGCTCCGTGGTTGTCGTCTTTCTCAAAATGTAATGACGTCCATGTTTCTTTAGCAGAAAAAACGCTCGCCGGAATATGTCCGGTGAGGCTGCCGATCATGCTTCCACCAGTCGAGCTCCAGGACCGGACATAGAGGGGGAAGCCGACATGGGGCGGACGCCTGATACTCCCCCTACAGAGGATGCGGATAGATTATCCGCTACAAATTCAGAAGTGGAGAGCGCCATGAATCATAGGCGTCGCCGGGCCATACTCCGCGATGCTTGCTTCTCACCAGAGGCATTTGATGCCTACAATTCTGGAGACGCGTATCTCCGTGCTGCTCAAAATGGTCTAGCCAGAGCCATGGACCAGTATGTAAGGGATGTACGGGTAAGCAAATCTGACGATTATATGTATCAGTAGCCCCTGAGACCTGAAACAGTTAGCAGAACTGATTTAAGGATCATCTATTGTGCAAGTTCTTACAGAGAAGAATACTCGACTGTCACAGGAGCTAGAGGAATGCAAGACCCAACTTCAGGCCGCTATTGCCGCATTGAAGGTTCCTAAAAAGTCCCCAGCTGGTAACATTTGTTTCAAGGAATGATGGGTACCATATAGTGTGCGGCGTGGATGTAGATCTAATAATAGATATTGCAGATGAATCCGGAGAGAATCCGAAGGACCAGCATGTCGTACGACAGCTAAAGGCTGGCGAACGTGTGCTGACTGAGGTTAGGCGGGAGAAAAACAATCTCCAAGACGCCAATACCAAGCTGAGCGTGGAACTGAAAGATGTTCGAGCCCAGCTTGCGGACTGCAAGAAGGAGAATAAGCGGCTTCAACGTGGCATTTTCAGTAAGTGCTTGAATGAACCCTTAAAAAGGGGACGGCAGAGAAGCCGGCTAACAGAGTTATGTATGCAGGTATGCTGACGGGTCGTCCTGTGGAGGAGATGCCCGGGTCTGCAGGTGATCTTCTATCCGAGCTCTCACAACTGCACGAACAAGTTTGGCAGGTGATGCAAGGTATTGCCCAGGCCTTGTGGCCATCAGTCTCTCTGCCAGAAGGCATTGGAGACCTTGCGGAGAATCTCAAGGGAGCACGACGGCGCTTCTGATTATAGAAGATATCGGCCTGCCTAGTTAGCCATGCATTAGAGTGTTGCATCATGTTTACTCTTTCATCAGAAACCTGAAATGGGGATGACAGAACCCCCAGTCCCCTCTGAAACCAATTAGGGTTTACTAAAAACTTTTTCAATGAACCTGAAATGCCCTTCTAAAATGCCCATCATTTTTTGTCTTGGTTCAGAACCTCTGCCAAAAGTGATGCACATTTTCCTAGGCCATCTTAGGGTTTTTGAATTAAATCATAAATATTTGAATTTGGGCATTTAAAATTATATAAAATATTTAAATGCTCAAATATATCCAAACTAAAATGTTTCATGTTGGAAATAATCCAACTATGGACCAGGAGTAGTTTGGTGATTTTAGGAGTTGCCTAAGTATTTTATTTAATTCAACAAAGTTGCAGAAGTATTAAAAAAACAGAAACGGAAAGAAATGGAAAAACTTACCTGACGCCTGCTTCCGGCCCACCTGCCGGCCCAGCCCAGCGCCGCTCCAGCGAGCTGCTTGCCGGCCAGGCAGGCAGGCAGGTGCCCGACGGCGACCGCAGCGTGCGCCACGCACCTGCTCGCCGCCTCGCCGCTCCCCGCGCCCGGTGACGTCGTCGATCAGCCTCCCTCGCTCCCCCGAACCCCCAGACACCCCCTCCTCTCTCCAGCTCCTCCCCCTCGCGCTCCCCCGCCATGACCGACGCCACCATCGCCGTGCCTTCGTCGTAGCCGTGCTTCCCGCCGCCCGTGCGTCCTCTCATCGTGTCCAGGAGCTCCGCCGCTGTCCACTCCATCGAGCAAGCCGAGCCCCGAGCGCTCGCAACGCCCGAGTCCACCGCAACGACCTCGCCCGAACCGCCGTCGCCGGAGATCCCCTTCAACGCCGTCGTCGCTCCGGTCCATCTCCGGCCGCACCAAGGGCTTCGTCGCACTCACTGTGAGCTTAGCCATCTTTCCCCCCCTCCTTTTCTTGCTCCCGAGCCGTGTAGCGACCTCCCGGAGCTCAACCGCACCGACCGCCGTGGAGCTCGTCGTCGACGTGCTCCCGGTCACCCTCCGACCACTCCACGGTGTCCATCATACTCACCGCGTCACGTAGCACCTAGCTAGCTACTCCCCGCGCCTCACTGACCCCTCTAGCGTCAAGTTCGTCTTCGGCCGAACCCCAGTGGCCGCCAAAGTCGTCGCCGGCGCCAACTCCGGCCACCCCAACGCCAACGGACTCCACCAAGAGCTGCGGCTCGTCCTCAGCTCCAGTCCGGTGGTCTCCGCGACCCATTTGGTGGCCGAAACAGCCAAAACCACTTCTACCGCCGCGTTGGGCTCGCCGGCGGCTAAATGCCGGTGCAGCCGACCCGGGTTTGACCACGGGTGGGCCCTGGTAGACTCCCCTGAGTCAATGACAGGTGGGGCCCAGCCCTGTTAATTAAACAGGTTTAGTTTTATTTAAACTTTAATTAAATTAATCACCTTGACACGCGGGACCCACTGTCAGGTTTGACCTGGACATGTTCCGTTGACCTGCTGACGTCACACTGACGTCAGGCTGACGCAATAATTGATTTTCTGGAATTAATCTAATATAGGAAATTCCAGAATATAGTTTAAACTTTAAAAATTCATAACTTTTATTCTGTAACTCCAAATCAGACAAATTATATATGAAAAATGATCAGAAAAATCCAATCTATCCATCTGTACTATTTTCATGCATGATTAAACAAGTTAACCTGATGTTTAATACAGAACAAGGAAAAACACTTTAAAGGGCCATGTTTGAGTTTGAAATTTGAATCTTTGATTCAAATTGGTTCAAACCCTTCTGGTCTTAGTTGCATTAGCCCAACACACTCATATTGCTATGTTTCATGCATGCATCATATTGATGCACATTGTTTGGTGATGGTTGTGTATCGATGTTCTTTGCGGTAGGTTCTGCCTCCGAGGAGTATCGTGATTACCCTAACGAAGAACCGTATCAGTGCATCGAACCATCAGGCAAGCAACCAACCATTTGATCATATCGATACAATCCCATGTTCTCGCTCCTGCTCTCTTTTACTGCATTAAGACAACGCGTTTCAAACTGCTATGTGCTACGGCAGTTGAACCCACTTCCTCTGCATGACTTGTCATTGCCACAGTAACTAGATGAAACCCACTAGCATGTGTAGGAGTTGATTGAGCCATATGTATGTGTTGTTCCTACCTTGCTATGCCTGCTATGCTTAGAGTCGTGTCAGGTCTGGTTCATCTGGGTGATGGGCTAGAGTGAAATGATTATGTCGGTAATGAGAGTGGTGTGGTGAACACGATTTGGTAAAGGTATCGATGAGAGGCCATGTAGGAGTACATGGTGGGTTGTTTCATTGAAGCCGACCTTAAGCACTGAGATCTGTATGTGTGATTTAAGAATCAGCTACTACCATGCATTGGGCCCGAAACCAATGGACCCTCTCGGCTTCTTATTCACCCTAGTTCTCCGTCCAGGAGTTGCAAGTAGTTTCTGGTGTTTGTAGCCTACTGGAGGCCGTGGACAGTGCTGACCGTAGGGGTGGGCTGTGATGCGGTAGGTACGTGGCCGGGTGTACCGAATACCCGTTAGGTATCTCAGGAACCCTGTTCACATCGTTCGGGGCCGTATGGGAAACCTATGCCGGACTCCCTACGGATGGAACCTGGATAGGCGATAAACTGGACTGGAGGCTTAGGTGATTAGGTAGGTCGTGGCCGACACCCACGTTGGGCTTCCGCTTGAAGGTTGCCGAGTACATGTCGTGTAAACGACGGTAAGTGGTGAGAGCGTGTATGAAGAAGTACACCCCTGTAGGGTTATCATGATCTATTCGAATAGCCGCGTCCGCGGTAAAGGACTACTTGGTTGCCTATACAGTTCATACACAAGTAAACGGAAACTACTAAAAGACTCAAGATAAGTGTGAGTGCCGAGGAGGGCTCTTCCGCAGGAAGACGGAGGTGAATCCTCGGTAGTGTATTGAAGTGGTGAGTAGCGGACTCATGTGCGCAAACCATTTCAAGTTGGAGTCTCGTAGGTTAGCCTAGCCAAGAGTCAAAGCTGGCTTGCTGCAATAACTCCACCAACCCTTCTTGATAATATGCATGTATGTAGGATCTGATGTAAGTCTTGCTGAGTACCTTTGTACTCATGTTGCTATAATTTACATTTTTACAGAAGACGCTGCAACCCCTTCTGATGGGTTCTACGTAGACGTTGACATTAATGAGTAGGCTAAGGCCCAGGTGGTGATCCTGAGCTTGTGAAGGACCTCGTAGTATAGCTAGGCTTTCCAAGCCTCTTCTATTTTTCTAGTTGTCTGTACTCAGACAAGTTACTTCCGCTGCTAGTTTGTATGACTGTACGACTTGAATGCTGGGTCGTGTGACCCGTACCTTTGTGTATGTTATGTATGGCTCTCTGAGCCTTAAATAAAGTACTTGTGTCGTAGAGTCATGTTGTGATGCCTTGTTGTATTTGCACATATCGAGCATATTGTGTGTATGATTGAAATGCTTGGTATGTGTGGGATCTGACTATCTAGTTGTTTATCTTTAGTAGCCTCTCTTACCGGGAAATGTCTCCTAGTGTTACCGCTGAGCCATGGTAGCTTGCTACTGCTCCGGAACACTTAGGCTGGCCGGCATGTGTCCTTCTTTGTTCCGGTGTCTGTCCCTTCGGGGAAATGTCACGCATTGAGTACCGGAGTCCTGTTAGCCCGCTACAGCCCGGTTTACCGGAGTCCTGCTAGCCCAGTGCTACAGCCCGGACCCACTTGTTGATGACCGACACGTTCGAAGCTGGGTCATGGATGCCTGTCCCTGTAAGTCTGTGCCACTTTGGGTTTACGACTAGTCATGTCAGCCCGGGCTCCTTATCATATGGATGCTAGCGACACTATCATATACGTGAGCCAAAGGCGCAAACGGTCCCGGGGAAAGGTAAGGCGACACCCGTGGGGATACCGTGCGTGAGGCCGCAAAGTGATATGAGGTGTTACCGGCTAGATCGATGTGACATGGAGTCGGGGTCCTGACAGCGTTGGCATCAGAGCCGGACTGCCTGTAGGTTCTCCAAGCCAAACTGGTCGATGTTGAGTCTAGAAATTCTTTAGTTATATGTAGGGGAATTGTTTGTGGGTGGAACGTAAGGCTCTTTTTACTCCTTTATCTTATGACATTCTGATCTGAGTCAGTCTATTCTTCCACCGGGGGTTAAGGAATTAGGATCTATTCTCTCTATCAGGATCACGTGTTACTAATCAGTAGTACCTTATAGGGTTGATGGATACAAGCCTAGTTCAGTTCTACTACCACGTTATGTTGTTAGGATGGATTCAGAACTTTGATATGATGATGTTGAGTGTGTATGAAATCCTTTGTCAAATGTCTCAAAATCCTTCTTGAGCATTTACAGCTGTTATGCTGCCGAAATTTTGCTAGAAATTCTAATGCCTTTGCATTATGATTGTGCTTTCAGATGGCCACTCGCGACCTCAATCAAGTGGTTCGCCTGACTCGATGCCTAGATGTACCCGGCCATACTGCCATGTTGGTCAGGGTAATGACTGAGGCTGGATACCGTTGGTATCCTGAGTACACGGTCGAAGAGCAATTCCGAGACTTTAATCAAAGCCAGTATCTCTGCACTGTCAGGATATTTCCATCTTATCCTGGGTCCACCGAGCCCCTTCACTGCTCCTATGGACTCGGGGTTACTATTGAGATGGCTGTGCAGGACGCCGCCTACTCTATGATGACCATCATGCGAGTCAGGTCTGGCCTATCTCGGGACTCTGATTTCCGGTATATGCCAGGATCACTTCCGGGAGCACAAGGACATCTCCAGGCTATCTATGCTGACCCTACCCAGGAGGATTCACGGACTCGCACCACTGCTGAGATGCTCGAGGATAAGGACCGTGAAAATCGGGCCTTGAGGTTAGAGCTCTTCAATACACGTGCTGACCACTGGGCCACATTGACTCGGTTTGCACCGGCGGTGCAAGCTGGATATTCGGATATGCGCGATCTCTATCCTGTGAGATCTGCTCTGCCAGACGTGATGGGTTGGTGTGATGTAGGAGGCATCACCCCACCTCGCGGTCCCCGCAGGCCACCGTCTGTTGGTCCAAGACCTCATCCTAGCCCCTATGGTCCACAAGCTCTGCGAGATCGTCTGTTTCTGGATGATCATGTTGAGCTTCCAGGCTATGGAGGTGACTTCTACGAGGACTACTACGGATCGGTCTGAGTTAGTGGTAGTATCACTAGTTCGTGTTAGCTGTGTCGTTTATCGTCCTGCGTGACTCGTGGGATATGACCTAGCTGTATCGCCTTCCGGAGGTGTAGAAAAATAATGTATAGGAGCTGGGAATGCCTCCGATGAGATGTAATCCTCTTTTCACCGTAATAGTACTTTGTTTGGTCTTGTACTAAACCCTGTATGGTGTGTATGACGATGGAATAAAGAAGCAGTTTCTGTATCTACCATGTCATACGGATGATCATCTTGCATTCCGAGTTATTCCTTACATTCTGTATCCTATGTCGGAATTTTATCATCCTGACTAAATCATTGTCTTGTTTACCTAGGATGGTCAACACGCGCACTAACCCTGCTCCTCAAGAGCAGGCCGAAGGCAGTGAAGTCAGGAATGCAAATCTGCCTCATCCTCCTTCCCTAGCCGAGGTTATGATGTGTCAGGACCCCGACTCGATGTCACATCGATCTAGCCGGTAACACCTCATATCGCTTTGCGGCCTCACGCACGGTATCCCCACGGGTGTCGCCTTACCTTTGCCCGGGACCGTTTGCGCCTTTTGGCTCACGTATATGATAGTGTCGCTAGCATCCATATGATAAGGAGCCCGGGCTGACATGACTAGTCGTGAACCCAAAGTGGCACAGACTTACAGGGACAGGCATCCATGACCCAGCTTCGAACATGTCGGTCATCAGCAAGTGGGTCCGGGCTTTAGCACTGGGCTAGCAGGACTCCGGTAAACCGGGCTGTAGCGGGCTAACAGGACTCCGATACTCAATGCGTGACATTTCCCCGAAGGGACAGACACAGGAACGAAGAAGGACACATGCCGGCCAGCCTAAGTGTTCCAGAGCAGTAGCAAGCTACCATGGCTCAGTGGTAACACTAGGAGACATTTCCCGGTAAGAGAGGCTACTAAAGATAAACAACTAGATAGTCAGATCCCACACATACCAAGCATTTCAATCATACACACAATATGCCCGATATGTGCAAATACAACGAAGCATCACAACATGACTCTACGACACAAGTACCATATTTAAGGCTCAGGGAGCCATACATAACATACACAAAGGTACGGGTCTCACGACCCAACATTCAAGTCATACAGTCATACAAACCAGCAGCGGAAGTAACTTGTCTGAGTACAGACGACTAGTAAAATAAAAGAGGCTTGGAAAGCCTAGCTATACTACATGGTCCTTCACAAGCTCAGGATCACCACCTAGGCCTTTAGCCTACTCGTTGATGTCAACGTCTACGTAGAACCCATCAGAAGGGGTTGCAGCGTCTTCTGTAAAATGTAAATTATAGCAACATGAGTACAAAGGTACTCAGCAAGACTTACATCAGATCCTACATACATGCATATTATCAAGAAGGGTTGGTGGAGTTATTGCAGCAAGCCAGCTTTGACTCTTGGCTAGACTATCCTACGATACTTCAACTTGAAATGGTTTTGCGTACACGAGTCCACTACTCACCACTTCAATACACTACCGAGGATCCGCCTCCGTCTTCCTACGGAAGAGCCATCCTCGGCACTCACACTTATCTTGAGACTTTTAGTAGTTTCCATTTACTTGTCTATGAACTGTATAGGCAACCAAGTAGTCCTTTACCGCGGACGCGGCTATTCGAATAGATCATGTTAACCCTGCAGGGGTGTACTTCTTCATACACGCTCTCACCACTTACCGTCATTTACACGACATGTACTCGGCAACCTTCAAGCGGAAGCCCAACGTGGGTGTTGGCCACGACCTACCTAATCACCTAAGCCTCCAGTCCAGGATTATCGCCTATCCAGGTTCCATCGGCAGGGAGTCCGGCCGAGGTTTCCCATACGGCCCCGAACGATGTGAACAGGGTTCCCGAGATACCTAACGGGTATTCGGTACACCCGGCCACGTACCTACCGCATCACAGCCCACCCCTACGGTCAGCGCTGTCCACGGCCTCCAGTAGGCTACAAACACCAGAAACTACTTGCAACTCCTGGACAGAGAACTAGGGTGAATAAGAAGCCGAGAGGGTCCATTGGTTTCGGGCCCAATGCATGGTAGTAGCTGATTCTTAAATCACACATACAGATCTCAGTGCTTAAGGTCGGCTTCAATGAAACAACCCACCATGTACTCCTACATGGCCTCTCATCGATACCTTTACCAAATCGTGTTCACCATACCACTCTCATTATCGACATAATCATTTCACTCTAGCCCATCACCCAGATGAAGCAGACCTGACACGACTCTAAGCATAGCAGGCATAGCAGGGTAGGAACAACACATACATATGGCTCAATCAACTCCTACACATGCTAGTGGGTTTCATCTAGTTACTGTGGCAATGACAGGTCATGCAGAGGAAATGGGTTCACCTACCGTAACACACAGCAGTTTGAAACGCGTTGTCTTAATGCAGTAAAAGAGAGCAGGAGCGAGAACATGGGATTGTATCGATATGATCAAATGGTTGGCTGCTTGCCTGATGGTTCGATGCACTGATATGGTTCTTCCTTAGGGTAATCACGGTACTCCTCGGAGGCAGAACCTGTCACAAAGGACACCGATACACAACCATCACCAAACAATGTGCAACAATATGATGCATGCATGAAACATAGCAATATGAGTGTGTTGGGCTAATGCAACTAAGACCAGAAGGGTTTGAACCAATTTGAATCAAAGATTCAAATTTCAAACTCAAACATGGCCTTTTAAAGTGCTTTTCCTTGTTTTGCATTAAACATCAAGTTAACTTGTTTAGTCATGCATGAAAATAGTACAGATGGACAGATTGGATTTTTCTGATCATTTTTCATATATAATTTGTTTGATTTGGAGTTACAGAATAAAAGTTATGAATTTTTGAAGTTTAAATTATATTCTGGAATTTCCTATATTAGAATAATTCCAGAAAATTATTATTGCGTCAGCCTGACGTCAGTGTGACGTCAGCAGGTCAACGGAACAGGTCTGGGTCAAACCTGACAGTGGGTCCCGCATGTCAGGGTGATTATTTTAATTAAAGTTTAATTAAAACTAATCCTGTTTAATTAACAGGGCTGGGCCCCACCTGTCATTGACTCAGGGGAGTCAACCAGGGCCCACCCGTGGTCAAAGTCAATGCCAGCGGCGCCGGCGTTTAGCCGCCGGCGAGCCCGATGCGGCGGCGGGAGTGGTTTTGGCCATTTCGGCCACCAAATGGGTCGTGGAGACCACCGGAGTGGAGCTGAGGACAAGCCGCAGCTCTTGGTGGAGTCCGTTGGGGTCGGGGTGGCCGGAGTTGGCGCCGGTGACGACTTTGGCGGCCACTGGGGTTCGGCCGAAGATGAAGTTGGCGCTAGAGGGGTCGGTGAGGCTCGGGGAGTGGCTAGCTAGGTGCTGCAGAACTCGGTGAGTAAGATGGACACCAGCTTGTGGCCGGAGGGTGGCCGGAAGCACGTCGGCGACGAGATCCCCGGCGGTGCGGGCGTGTGATCCTCGTGCGATGGCTACACGGCTCGGGAATGAGAGAGGGAGGGTCGGTGGAGTAGCTAGGCTCACAGCGCTCCCGTAGAGGCCACCGGCGGGGTCGGGGACGAGCTGAGGCGGCGACGGCGTTGAAGGGGATCTCCGGCGACGGCGAGCTCGGGCGAGGTCGGTGCGGTGGTGTCGGGCCGCACGAGCACACGGGGCTCGGCTAGCTCGATGAAGTGGACGGCGGCGGAGCTCCTGGACACGGTGGCACGGCGTGGGGTGGACGGAGGGCGTGGCTACGGCGAGGGGGTGGCGGCGATGGCGTCGGCCATGGCTGGGGCGTGCAAGGGGGAGGAGCTGGAGAGGAGAGGGGGTGTCTGGGAGGTTCGGGGGAGAGAGGGAAGCCGATCCACGCGTTAGCCGGGCGAGGGAGGCGGCGAGGCGGCGAGCAGGTGCGTGGCACCCATGCGGTGCTCGCCGTCGAGCACCTGCCTGCCTGCCTGGCCGGAAGCAGCTCGCTGGCGCGGTGCTGGGCTGGGCCGGCAGGTGGGCCGGTGCTGGGCGACAGGTAAGTCTTTTCATTTTCTTCTGTTTTCTGTTTTTTAATACTTCTGCAACTTTGTTGAATTTAATAAAATACCTAGGCAACTTCAAAAATCACCAAACTACTCCTGGTCCATAGTTGGATTATTTCCAACATGAAACATTTTAGTTTGGACATATTTGAGCATTTAAATATTTTATATAATTTTAAATGCCCAAATTCAAATATTTATGATTTAATTCAAAAACCCTAGGACGGCCTAGGAAAATGTGCACCACTTATGGCAGAGGTTCTGAACCAAGACAAAAATGATGGGCATTTTAGAAGGGCATTTCAGGTTCATTGAAAATTATTTTTTTAGTAACCCTAGTTGGTTTCAGAGGGGACTGGGGGTTCTGTCATCCCCATTTCAGGTTTCTGATGAAAGAGTAAACATGATGCAACACTCTAATGCATGACTAGCTAGGGTGTGACAACTCACCCCCACTCAAAAGAATCTCGTCCCGAGATTTGGGTTCCTCCGGGAAGAAGGCGGGATACTCGAGTCGAAGACGATCCTCCCTTTCCCAAGTGGCTTCATCCTCAGAATGGTGCGACCATTGTACTTTGAGAAACTTGATATTATGACGTCGAGTGGTACGCTCGGCCTGATCGAGGATACGAATGGGGTACTCTCGATATGTAAGATTATCTTGGAGATCAAGCGTTTCGTGGTCCACTCCACAGATAGGATCCGAGAAGCAACGCCTGAGTTGAGAAACGTGGAAGACATTGTGGACTCTGGAGAGGTGCGGAGGTAGTTCCAATTGGTAGGCAACTTCTCCTCGTTTGGCGAGAATGCGAAAAGGTCCAATGTAACGAGGAGCCAATTTGCCTTTGATACCGAAACGATGGGTTCCCTTCAGAGGGGTAACCCGAAGGTAAGCCTTCTCGTCAATCTCGAAAGTCATAGCCTTATGTTTTCGGTCATATTGACTCTTTTGACGAGATTGGGCTGTTTTCAACTTTTCACGAATGATGCGAACTTGTTCTTCTGCTTCCTGAATCATATCCGGGCCAAAGAATTGTCTTTCCCCGGTCTCTGACCAGTTAAGGGGTGTTCGACACCGTCGTCCATAGAGAACTTCAAAAGGGGCTTTACCCAAGCTAGATTGATAGCTGTTGTTGTAGGCGAATTCGGCAAATGGAAGGCACTTCTCCCAATCCATTCCGAATGAGATAACAGAGGCTCGAAGCATGTCTTCTAGAATCTGGTTGACGCGTTCCACTTGACCACTCGACTGAGGGTGGAAAGCGGTGCTGAAGGAGAGACGGGTTCCCATAGCATTTTGGAAGCTTTCCCAAAATCGAGAGGTGAAAAGACTTCCTCGATCCGAGTTAATTTCCAAAGGAACACCATGGAGAGACACTATACGGGAGATGTATAAGTCTGCCAGCTGACTAGCGGTTATACTCTCACGAACAGGTAGGAAATGGGCTACTTTGGAAAGACGATCGACAACGACGAAGATGGCATTATTCCCTTTCTTGGTCCTGGGAAAACCGGTAATGAAATCCATACCAATTTTATCCCATTTCCATTCAGGAATAGCTAAGGGTTGAAGGGTGCCAGTAGGCCGTTGATGCTCTGCTTTTACACGACGACAAACATCGCAATTAGCAATATACTGAGCAATTTCTCTTTTCATCCTAGTCCACCAGAACCTCTGGCGTAGGTCCTGATACATCTTAGTACTACCGGGATGAATGGTGAGAGGGGATTCATGAGCTTCCTTAAGGATCAATCGCCTCAGGTTTCGCACTTTGGGAACCACTAGTCGATTCCCGAAGTATACGACCCCTTGATCATTAATGGAAAAACAATTCGCAATTCCTTTCTTGATGTTTCTCATGATGTGGGAGATTCCCGGATCTACCTTCTGTGCTTTGATAATCTGATCCGTAAGGGTAGGTTTTGCCACCAAGGTGGAAAGAAAACCTTGAGGAACAATGTGAAGGTTAAGCTTCCGAAATTCCTCATGGAGAAGCGGTTGACTTTGTTGTAACATCAGGTTGTTACAATAAGATTACGACTTAGCGCATCAGCCATGACGTTGGCTTTCCCTGGGGTGTAGGTTATTCCTAAGTCGAAGTCTGTGATCAACTCCACCCAACGTCTTTGTCTGAGATTCAAATCCGGTTGGGTGAAAATGTACTTCAGACTTTGGTGATCAGTGAATATTTCGCAACGGTTACCGAGGAGGTAATGTCGCCAAGTCTTGAGTGCATAGACTACGGCTGCAAGCTCTAGATCATGAGTATGATAATTCTCCTCATGTGGGTGCAATTGCCGTGAAGCATAGGCAATTACGTGTCGATCTTGCATGAGAATGCAACCTAGTCCTTGTCGCGAGGCGTCGCAGTAGATAACAAAGTCCTTGGAGAAGTCTGGCGGTACCAGTATGGGAGCAGAAGTCAGGCGTCTTTTCAGTTCCTGAAAACTGTGCTCACATTGTGGAGTCCATTCGAACTTCTTATCTTTCTTGAGGAGTTCGGTTAGAGGTTTGGCAACTTTGGAGAAATTTTCGACAAAGCGACGGCAATAGCTCGCTAAGCCCAGAAAACTCCGAACTTGCTTGACCGATTCAGGTGGAGTCCAATTAAGGACGGCTTGAACTCGCTCGGGGTTAACAGCAATACCTTTACCAGATATTACATGACCCAGATAGGTCACTTCTGACAACCAAAATTCACATTTGGAAAACTTGGCATAAAGGCGATGCTCTCGAAGTTTCTGCAACACTAGCCTTAGATGTTCGGCATGTTCTTCCTCGTTTTTAGAGTAGATGAGTATATCATCGAGATAAACTACGACGAATTTATCCAGATACTCCATGAAGATTGAGTTCATTAACCGAGAAAAAGTGGCTGGAGCGTTGGTTAAACCGAAGGACATGACGGTGTACTCGTATTGCCCATAACGAGTAACAAAGGCCGTTTTAGGGATGTCCCCGTTTCTGATTTTGATTTGATGGTAGCCCAACCTCAAATCCATCTTCGAAAAGACTGAGGATCCAGCGAGCTGATCATACAGGTCGTTGATCCTGGGGAGCGGATATTTGTTCTTAATTGTGACCAAATTGACAGGTCGGTAATCTACAACCATCCAGTCCGTACCATCCTTCTTCTTGACGAATAGGACGGGGCAAGCCCACGGAGATGAGCTAGGTCGGATGAATCCCTTTTTCAAGGACTCATCGAGTTGTTTCTTAAGCTCGGCTAGTTCTAGTGGTGCCATCTTATAGGGTCTTCTAGCAATCGGAACGGTTCCTGGAATGAGGTCTATTACGAACTCAACATCTCTGTCAGGTGGAACACCTGGCAATTCCTCTGGGAAGACATCCGGGAAGTCACGGACTACCGGAACGTCCTCAAGGTCTGGCAAAGGGCTGGCGTTAAGAGAATATAACTGTCGCTTGGCTAATCGGTCCAGGACATTGACTATCTTCCCCGAAGGATGGGTGAGTTGAACAGTCCTAGAGAAGCAATCAATTTTGGCTTGATGAGCTGACATCCAGTCCATACCCAAAATGATATTAATATCTGAAGATTTAAGGGCTATCAAAGATGCGAGGAAAACTAGTCTGTCGACTTGGATTTCATTTCCATAACTTACCCTGGAGGTCTGCCATCTGGAACCGGGAGTAGAAATTTCCATAGTGGATGGCATGTTACAGAATGCGGTGTTATGCAAACGAGCATAGTTCTCGGATATAAATGAATGAGAGGCTCCTGTATCAAAAAGAACAGATGTCGGGTGGCAATTAACAAGGAGCGTACCGAGAACGACGTTGGGATCTTCGTGAGCTTCCTCGGCTGAGATACAATTGACATGGCCACGTGAGGCGGTGGCCGGCTTGGCATGGAACACTTTTCCTGTCGGCTTGCCACGGCCAGCAGCTTTAGCAGATTGGTTGGGGTTAGTCTGGGGACACTCACGCATATAATGGCCAGATTCCCCACACTTGAAACAAGTCACGGAACTGGTACGTGGAGGAACATTGTTGGTTGGACCCCCATAGGGTTTGGCTGGAGCAGACTGTTGAACAGGGCGAGGCGCCTGGAAAGATGGCCTCGGTGTGAACCTGGGTGGCAAGGCGGTGTTGGGCACCCACACGCGGCGCTTCTGAGGACCAGCACCGGATGAGGAACCCACGTCACGGCCATGCTTGCGTGTTGCGTCATAATCAGTCTGACCAGTTTCAGCAATGATGGCCTTGTTGACAAGCTTCTGAAAAGATGTGCACTCATGTAGACGGAGGTCGCGGCGAAGCTCAGGACTAAGGCCCTTACGGAACCTTGCTTGCTTCTTGGCATCAGTAGAAACTTCCTTAGTTGCATATCGTGCGAGGTTACCAAACTCCCTGCTGTAAGCATCCACAGAAAGTCGACCCTGAGTGAAACTGCAAAATTCCTCACGTTTACGATCCATGAGACCCTCCGGAATGTGATGTTCACGGAAAGCCTCGCTGAATTCAGCCCAGGTAGTGACATGGCCCGCTGGGTGCATAGCCCCATAATTCTCCCACCATAGACTGGCGGGACCTTCAAGATGATATGCAGCAAAGGTGACCTTGTCAGCCTCCGCTACCAGCGCGGAATGCAGTTTGTGAGCAATACTGCGAAGCCAGTCATCAGCGTCGAGAGGCTCGACGGAGTGGTGGAACGTGGGTGGATGTAATTTGATAAAATCACTGAGTGACACTACGTTAGTCCTCTGATGGTGTGCTGTGTTCTGTTCAATACGCTCCAACAAACGGTTGGTCTCCCGCTTGTTTCTCTCAGCTTCCATCATAACCTCGGCTAGGGAAGGAGGATGAGGCAGATTTGCATCCCTGACTTCACTGCCTTCGGCCTGCTCTTGAGGAGCAGGGTTAGTGCGCGTGTTGACCATCCTAGGTAAACAAGACAATGATTTAGTCAGGATGATAAAATTCCGACATAGGATACAAAATGTAAGGGATAACTCGAAATGCAAGATGATCGTCCGTATGACATGGTAGATACAGAAACTGCTTCTTTATTCCATCCTCATACACACCATACAGGGTTTAGTACAAGACCAAACAAAGTACTAATACGGTGAAAAGAGGATTACATCTCATCGGAGGCATTCCAAGCTCCTATACATTATTTCTCTACACCTCCGGAAAAGTACAAACTAGGTCATATCCCACGAGTCACGCGGGACGATAGACGACGCAGACAGTGCGAACTAGTGATGCTACCACTAACTCAGACCGATCCGTAGTAGTCCTCATAGAAGTCACCTCCATAGCCTAGAAGCTCAACATGATCATCCGGGAACAGACGATCTCACGGAGCTTGGGGACCATAGGGACTAGGATGAGGTCTTGGACCAACAGACGGTGGCCTGCGGGGGCCGCGAGGTGGGGTGATGCCTCCTACATCACGCCAACCCATCACGTCTGGCAGAGCAGATCTCACAGGATAGAGATCGCGCATATCCGAATATCCAGCTTGCACCGCCGGTGCAAACCGAGTCAATGTGGCCCAGTGGTCAGCACGGGTATTGAAGAGCTCTAACCTCAAGGCCCGATTTTCACGGTCCTTATCCTCGAGCATCTCAGCAGTGGTGCGAGTCCGTGAATCCTCCTGAGTGGGGTCAGCATAGATAGCCTGGAGATACCCTTGTGCTCCCGGAAGTGAGCCTGGCATATACCGGAAATCAGAGTCCCGAAATAGACCAGACCTGACTCGCATGATGGTCATCATAGAGTAGGCGGCGTCCTGCACAGCCATCTCAATAGTAACCCCGAGTCCATAGGAGCAGTGAAGGGGCTCGGTGGATCCAGGATAAGATGGGAATATCCTGACAGTGCAGAGATACTGGCTTTGATTAAAGTCTCGGAATTGCTCTTCGACCGTGTACTCAGGATACCAGCGGTATCCAGCCTCAGTCATTACCCTGACCAACATGGCGGTATGACCGGGTACATCTAGGCATCGAGTCAGGCGAACCACTTGATTGAGGTCGCGAGTGGCCATCTGAAAGCACAATCATAATGCAAAGGCATTAGAATTTCTAGCAAAATTTCGGCAGCATAACAGCTGTAAATGCTCAAAAGGATTTTGAGACATTTGTCAAAGGATTTCATACACACTCAACATCATCATATCAAAGTTCTTAGTCCATCCTAACAACATAATGAGGTAGTAGAACTGAACTAGGCTTGTAACCATCGAACCTATAAGGTACTACTGATTAGTAACGCGTGATCCTGATAGAGAGAATAGATCCTAATTCCTTAACCCCCGGTGGAAGAATAGACTGACTCAGATCAGAATGTCATAAGATAAGGAGTAAAAAGAGCCTTACGTTCCAACCCACAAACGATTCCCCTACATATAACTAAAGAATTTCTAGACTCCACATCGACCAGTTTGGCTTGGAGAACCTACAGGCAGTCCGGCTCTGATGCCAACGCTGTCAGGACCCCGACTCGATGTCACATCGATCTAGCCGGTAACACCTCATATCGCTTTGCGGCCTCACGCACGGTATCCCCACGGGTGTCGCCTTACCTTTGCCCGGGACCGTTTGCGCCTTTTGGCTCACGTATATGATAGTGTCGCTAGCATCCATATGATAAGGAGCCCGGGCTGACATGACTAGTCGTGAACCCAAAGTGGCACAGACTTACAGGGACAGGCATCCATGACCCAGCTTCGAACGTGTCGGTCATCAGCAAGTGGGTCCGGGCTTTAGCACTGGGCTAGCAGGACTCCGGTAAACCGGGCTGTAGCGGGCTAACAGGACTCCGATACTCAATGCGTGACATTTCCCCGAAGGGACAGACACAGGAACGAAGAAGGACACATGCCGGCCAGCCTAAGTGTTCCAGAGCAGTAGCAAGCTACCATGGCTCAGTGGTAACACTAGGAGACATTTCCCGGTAAGAGAGGCTACTAAAGATAAACAACTAGATAGTCAGATCCCACACATACCAAGCATTTCAATCATACACACAATATGCCCGATATGTGCAAATACAACGAAGCATCACAACATGACTCTACGACACAAGTACCATATTTAAGGCTCAGGGAGCCATACATAACATACACAAAGGTACGGGTCTCACGACCCAACATTCAAGTCATACAGTCATACAAACCAGCAGCGGAAGTAACTTGTCTGAGTACAGACGACTAGTAAAATAAAAGAGGCTTGGAAAGCCTAGCTATACTACATGGTCCTTCACAAGCTCAGGATCACCACCTGGGCCTTTAGCCTACTCGTTGATGTCAACGTCTACGTAGAACCCATCAGAAGGGGTTGCAGCGTCTTCTGTAAAATGTAAATTATAGCAACATGAGTACAAAGGTACTCAGCAAGACTTACATCAGATCCTACGTACATGCATATTATCAAGAAGGGTTGGTGGAGTTATTGCAGCAAGCCAGCTTTGACTCTTGGCTAGACTATCCTACGATACTTCAACTTGAAATGGTTTTGCGTACACGAGTCCACTACTCACCACTTCAATACACTACCGAGGATCCGCCTCCGTCTTCCTACGGAAGAGCCATCCTCGGCACTCACACTTATCTTGAGACTTTTAGTAGTTTCCATTTACTTGTCTATGAACTGTATAGGCAACCAAGTAGTCCTTTACCGCGGACGCGGCTATTCGAATAGATCATGTTAACCCTGCAGGGGTGTACTTCTTCATACATGCTCTCACCACTTACCGTCGTTTACACGACATGTACTCGGCAACCTTCAAGCGGAAGCCCAACGTGGGTGTTGGCCACGACCTACCTAATCACCTAAGCCTCCAGTCCAGGTTTATCGCCTATCCAGGTTCCATCCGCAGGGAGTCCGGCCGAGGTTTCCCATACGGCCCCGAACGATGTGAACAGGGTTCCCGAGATACCTAACGGGTATTCGGTACACCCGGCCACGTACCTACCGCATATGAGCCCACCCCTACGGTCAGCGCTGTCCACGGCCTCCAGTAGGCTACAAACACCAGAAACTACTTGCAACTCCTGGACAGAGAACTAGGGTGAATAAGAAGCCGAGAGGGTCCATTGGTTTCGGGCCCAATGCATGGTAGTAGCTGATTCTTAAATCACACATACAGATCTCAGTGCTTAAGGTCGGCTTCAATGAAACAACCCACCATGTACTCCTACATGGCCTCTCATCGATACCTTTACCAAATCGTGTTCACCATACCACTCTCATTATCGACATAATCATTTCACTCTAGCCCATCACCTAGATGAACCAGACCTGACACGACTCTAAGCATAGCAGGCATAGCAGGGTAGGAACAACACATACATATGGCTCAATCAACTCCTACACATGCTAGTGGGTTTCATCTAGTTACTGTGGCAATGACAGGTCATGCAGAGGAAATGGGTTCACCTACCGTAACACACAGCAGTTTGAAACGCATTGTCTTAATGCAGTAAAAGAGAGCAGGAGCGAGAACATGGGATTGTATCGATATTATCAAATGGTTGGTTGCTTGCCTGATGGTTCGATGCACTGATACGGTTCTTCCTTAGGGTAATCACGGTACTCCTCGGAGGCAGAACCTGTCGTAAAGGACACCGATACACAACCATCACCAAACAATGTGCAACAATATGATGCATGCATGAAACATAGCAATATGAGTGTGTTGGGCTAATGCAACTAAGACCAGAAGGGTTTGAACCAATTTGAATCAAAGATTCAAATTTCAAACTCAAACATGGCCTTTTAAAGTGCTTTTCCTTGTTTTGCATTAAACATCAAGTTAACTTGTTTAGTCATGCATGAAAATAGTACAGATGGACAGATTGGATTTTTCTGATCATTTTTCATATATAATTTGTCTGATTTGGAGTTACAGAATAAAAGTTATGAATTTTTGAAGTTTAAATTATATTCTGGAATTTCCTATATTAGAATAATTCTAGAAAATTATTATTGCGTCAGCCTGACGTCAGTGTGACGTCAGCAGGTCAACGGAACAGGTCTGGGTCAAACCTGACAGTGGGTCCCGCATGTCAGGGTGATTATTTTAATTAAAGTTTAATTAAAACTAATCCTGTTTAATTAACAGGGCTGGGCCCCACCTGTCATTGACTCAGGGGAGTCAACCAGGGCCCACCCGTGGTCAAAGTCAATGCCAGCGGCGCCGGCGTTTAGCCGCCGGCGAGCCCGACGCGGCGGCAGGAGTGGTTTTGGCCATTTCGGCCACCAAATGGGTCGCGGAGACCACCGGAGTGGAGCTCAGGACAAGCCGCAGCTCTTGGTGGAGTCCGTTGGCGTCGGGGTGGCCGGAGTTGGCGCCGGCGACGACTTTGGCGGCCACCGGGGTTCGGCCGAAGATGAACTTGGCGCTAGAGGGGTCGGTGAGGCTCGGGGAGTGGCTAGCTACGTGCCGCGGAACTCGGTGAGTAAGATGGACACCAGCTTGTGGCCGGAGGGTGGCCGGAAGCACGTCGGCGACGAGATCCGCGGTGGTGTGGGCGTGTGATCCTCGTGCGGTGGCTACACGGCTCGGGAATGAGAGAGGGAGGGTCGGAGGAGTAGCTAGGCTCACAGCGCTCCCGTAGAGGCCACCGGCGGGGTCGGGGACAAGCTGAGGCGGCGACGGCATTGAAGGGGATCTCCGGCGACGGCGAGCTCGGGCGAGGTCAGTGCGGTGGTCTCGGGCCGCACGAGCACACGGGGCTCAGCTAGCTCGATGAAGTGGACGGCGGCGGAGCTCCTGGACACGGTGGCACGGCGTGGGGTGGACGGAGGGCGTGGCTACGGCGAGGGGGTGGCGGCGATGGCGTCGGCCATGGCTGGGGCGTGTAAGGGGGAGGAGCTGGAGAGGAGAGGGGGTGTCTGGGAGGTTCGGGGG